>NW_004444087.1:408087-409041 GCF_000243295.1 Trichechus manatus latirostris
CCTTTCTTCATAAGGTTGTTCATAATTTGTTATGATCCACACAGTTGAATGCTTTTGCATAGTCAATAAAACACAGGTAAACATCTTTCTGGTATTCTCTGCTTTCAGCCAAGATCCATCTGAAATCAACATTGATATGCCTCATTTGAGGTCCTCTTCTGAATCCAGCTTGAATTTCTGGCAGTTCCCCGCCAATGTACTACTGTAACCATTTTTTAATTATCTGCAGCAAAACTTTACTTAAGTATAATATTAATGATATTGTTCCCCACTCTGTTGAATTACCTTTCTTTGGAATGAGTACAAATATGGATCTCTTCCAGCTGATCGACCAGGTAGCTGTCATACAAATTTCTTGGCTTTGTGTGTGTGTGTGTGTATATGTGTGGGTGTGTGTGTGTGTTCATTTTTTAGTTTTTGTTTTTAAAGCCATTCACTGGAGCTGTGAATTTAAAAGGCACCAACCTGGGTTTTTTCTCTCTCTGTCCTCCCATCAGTTTTACGTGCAGGGTCAGATTACCCAATAAGCAAGGTACCACAGACCCACTTATCCCTTTGCACCAATCTGCAGTGCACAATTTCACTTGTCTCCCACCAAATCAAAGACGTAGTGAAACCCATGTGAAATTTCTCACCACAGATTAGCAAGTAAACACAATTAAGCTTATGTGTACCTTCCTCAATGCAAGTCTTTGCATACCATGCTTACTGGTTATTCCATCCCTGATTGCACTTATCTACTAACCTGAAGGTTGGCCTTTAAACCCATCTAGTGGAGCTGTGGAAGAAAGGCCTGGATTCAGGTTCCAGGTCCAGGTAACATGGTATATGTCACCCATATTTTGGGTTGTATGTAACTGTAGACCCTGGACAGAATGCATCAAATGTTCTTTGAGGATTCAGAAAAGTAAATAGCAGGCAGATCAGAGGAGGGCATCACAACTCAAAATATTT
>NW_004444087.1:420201-421626 GCF_000243295.1 Trichechus manatus latirostris
CCTTCTCTGTCAGTGTTCTCACTCCATTTGGTGCTTGGCTGAGTTCTTTATCTCTTCATTTGATGTTTTAGGGTTTCAGGATTGTTGTATTCTCTGTTCAGCTTAGTTTTTTTGGATCTTTGCTGTGGAGGGACGGCATGGTGCTTCTGCTGAGAGTGCCATTTTACCGGAACTCTAGGCTGTAATTTTTACTGGAGAAGATCACTGGGTATTTTCTCCAGCAGAACAACTGGTGGGTTCCAACAGGTAACCTTTCAGTTAGCAGTCGAGTGCTTAACTATTGCTCCACAAGGGCTCCTTCTTAGTAAGATTACAGATAAGAAAACCCTATGGAGCAGTTCTACTCTGCAACACATGGTATCACTCTGAGAATCAACTCAATGACAATGTGTTTGATTTTTTTGGCTTAGATTCTTTTAAATCAAACCCATCCTGGCAATGCAAGACACATAGAATGAAAACCCAACCACTCCCCAGCAAATTTTGAGTTTTATGTCCCTTCTTGTTTACCTGGAAGGTGGGGACTTCAATATGCTCAGTGCGACATCACCCAGTCTATAAAATCCTTGGTAGTTACCCAAAGTTAATGATCACCAAAGTGATTAGTGTAACCTCAGTGTAACTAGTACTCCGTGACTGCTCCAAAAAGGAGGCCTCCACTCAGACACAGGAGTAGAAGAGTTTTTGCAGGTCAAGATTGCACAGTGTTGTATGACCGGCTGTGAGCCCGCAGGGTGTAGGTTAACTTCACCCTGGTGAGAAATATATGCAGGCAGAGCCCAGTAGCACATGCTGGCGCTGGCTGTTCAGGGAACCTGGTGTAACTTCAGCCCTGACCTTGGCTCCTAACTTCCTCTCCCTGCTTAGATACATTTTCACATTTTCTCTTTCTTTCTCCCTTTAATGTAAAAATCTCATTATTCTCTTTTTTAAGTAAAAAAAAAAATTATTGTGATAAAACATATGTAAGAAAAAAAGCTTTTTTTTCCATTTTTTGTAAAAAAAAATATGCACAGCAGAAGATACACCGTTTCAACACTTTCTACATGTACATTTCAGTGGCATTGATTACATTCTTCAAGGTGTGCTACCATTCTCACTATCCTTTTCCAACTTACTCCACCATCTTAATTATTTTTGAATACACAATACAGCTACGTCAATTACATTCACCATGTTGTACAACCGTTTGTCACCACTATCCACTTCCAAGCAGAAATTCTGTATTCCTTAAGCAATAACTCCATATCCCCTGAGTGCCATTTGTTGGCTGCTGGTGTTGCTTTTTTCCACTTCTTTTGATTTCTTCCTTGCCTCTCGCCACCTCCCCTTCCTTTCGCTCGACTACCTTGCTTCGTGCACCATCTATGCTTCATCCTAAGGGAATGCAGAGCTCCAGTAATTTGTGATATATGCTTTCCCACT
>NW_004444087.1:434250-435173 GCF_000243295.1 Trichechus manatus latirostris
TGGTTTCTTGCAGTAGTATTTTCTTTATATAGGTCTTTTACGTCCCTGGTTAGATTTATTCCTAAGTATTTTATTTTTTTAGGGTCTACAAAATGGTATTGCTTTCCTGATTTGCTTATCGTAGTTCTCTGTATTGATGTATAGGAATCCAACTGATTTTTGTATGTTTATCTTGTATCCTGCTACTCTGCTGAATCTTCTATTAGTTCCAGTAGTTTTCTTGTGGAGTCTTTAGGGTTCTCTACGTATAGTATCATATCATCCGTGAATAGGGATAGTTTTACTTTTTCCTTACCAATTTAGATGCCCTTCATTTCTTTTTCTTGCCTTATTGCTCAGGCTAGGACTTCCAGCACAATGTTAAATAGGAGTGGTGATAAAGATCATCCTTGTCTTGTTCCCGTTCTCAGGGGGGAATGTTTTCAGCCTCTCTCCATTAAGAATGATGTTGGCTGTTGGTTTTGTATAGATCCCCTTTATTATGTTGAGGAATTTTCCTTCTATTCATACTTCATTGAGAGTTTTTATCAGGAATGGGTGTTGGACTTTATTGAAAGTCTTTTCTGCATCAACTGAGATAATCATGATTCTTTTGTTTTATTTATGTGGCGGATTATGTTGATCGACTTTCTAACATTGAAAATCAGCATGTTGCATACCTGGTATGAATCCCACTTGGCTGTTTTTTTCTTTTCTTTGATGTGCTGTTGAATTCTATTGGCTAGAATCTTGTTGTGAGTTTTTGCATCTATATTCATGAGATATATTGGTCTGTAATTTTCTTTTTTGTAGGTGTCTTTGCCTGGTTTTGGTATCAAGGTTATGCTTGCTTCATAGAAAGAATTCGGAAGTATCCCTTCCTTTTCCATGTTCTGAAATCGTTTGAGGAGTACTGGTGTGAGCTATCCTCTGAATGTTTGGTA
>NW_004444087.1:435510-436831 GCF_000243295.1 Trichechus manatus latirostris
TTTCATTTCTTATTAGAGTTATTTGCTTCCTCTCCTGTTTTTCGTTTGTCAATTTGGCCAGTGGTTTGTCAATTTTGCTGTTCCTTTCAAAGAATCAACTTTTTGTTTCATTAGTTCTTTCTATTGTTTTTCTGTTCTCTTTTTCATTTATTTCTACTCTGATCTTTATTATTTCCTTTCTTCTGGTGGCTGTGGGCTTCTTTTGCTGTTTTTTCTATTTGTTTGAGTTGTAGGGCTAACCTTTTTTATTTGTCCCTTTCTTCTTTTTTTAATGTGCGCATCTATTGCTATAAGTTGACCTCTACATATTGCCTTTGGTGTGTCCGAAAGGTTTTGGTATGGTGTGTTTTCATTCTCATTTGATTATAGAAATTTTTTTTATTCAATCTTTGATTTCTTCTATTACCCAGTGGTTTTTAAGCAAGGTATAATTCAGTTTTCCATGTTTTTCTTTTCCTTGCCTTCCAGTCATTAATTTCTACTTTTATGGCTGTCTTAGTCATCTAGTGCTGCTACTACAGAAATACCGCAAGTGCACGGTTTTAACAAAGAGAAACTTATTTTTTCACAGTCTAGTAGGCTAACAGTCCAAATTCAGGGCGTTAGCTCCAGGGGAAGACTTTTTCTTCCTGTTGGTCTTCTCATCAATGTTCTCCCAGACTAGGAGATTCTCCAAGCAAGGACCCCAGGTCCAAAGAACACGCTCTTCTCCTGTTACTGCTTTCTTGGTGGTACGAGGTCCCCCATCTCTCTGTTCACTTCTCTCTTTTATATCTCAAGAGATTGCCTCAGGACACAATCCAGTCTTATAGATGGAGTCCTGCCTAACTAATACAACTGTCATGCATCCTCCCTCATTAACATCATAAAGGCAGGATTTACAACATATAGGAAAATCACACAATACCAGGAATCATGACCCAGCCAAATAGATACGCACATTTTTGGGGGGACACAATTCAATCCACAACAATGGCATTGTTATCAGAGAAGATGCTTTGTATTATCTCCTTGTTTTGGATTTTTTTGAAGGTTGCTTTGTGGCCTAAGATATTGTCTATTCTAGAAAATATTTCACGTGCACTGGAAAAGAATGTATACTTTGCTAACTTTGGGTAGAATGTTCAATATATGTCAATGAGGTCAAGATGATTGATTGTGACCTTTTGATCTTCTATATGTTTGCTGAGTTTATTTCTAGATATTCTGTCCTTTACCAACAGTGGTGTGTTGAAGTCTCCTACTATTATTGTGAAACTGTCAATTTCTCTTTCCAGTGGTGTTAGAATTTGTTTTGTGTATTTTGGAGGATTGTCATTGT
>NW_004444087.1:439061-441020 GCF_000243295.1 Trichechus manatus latirostris
TTCCGAGGCCCAAGCCCAAAGGGGAGGAACACATAGGGTTCCAACCCCTTCTTGTTGTCCTTATTGAATCTAGTTACAGACAATGAGAGCATTACCAAGATGAGAAAGGAGAAGTATCTTTGCTTTTGGGCATTCATACAAATTCAAATGAGTGAAGGAAATTATTTGGTAAGCAAGGTTCACTGCTTTCTCCCCAGTGCCTGTTGTTGCATGCTGTTGAGTCAATTCCGACTCATAGTGACCTATCATGTTGAATGAGTGAATGAATGACTGAAAATACATGAATTAGTTCAACAAATGCTTATTTGAAACCTGTAATGTATAAGGCACTGTTTTAGGTTTCATGGGTGTTGTTTTGGATATCTCGTTCTGCTGTAAAAGAAATACCAAAGTGGGCGGTTTTAAAGAACATAAATTTATTTTCTTACAGGTTAGGAGGCTGGAAGTCCAAATTCAGGGTGCTGGCTCTAGGGAAATGTTCTCTTTGTGTTCTCTAAAGAAAAATCTTTGTCTCAGCTTCTCTGGTTTTCTTGGTGTTCCTCGGAGATATCCACGTGGCATCTAACTTCCCCCATTTTGTTTTCTTGTTTCATTCTGTGTCTAATCTGCTCTTTTTAGGTTTAAGACATGCCCTACACTGCTATGGTCTCATTAACATAACAAAGAAAACCCTATTCCCAGATGGGATTATGTTGTTATGTTGTGCCATAGAGACCCTACATAGAACAGAACAAAACATTTGCCTGGTTCTACACCATCCTCTCAATTGTTGCTGTGTTTGAGCCCATTGTTGCAGCCACTGTATCAATCCATCCCATTAAGGGCACTTTAGTCCCAAAGTGACATCTTTGCTTTTTAATACTTAAAACAGGTCTTTTGCAGATTGCCCAATGCAATACATCATTTGATTTCTTTCTTGTTTTCCTAAATTTTATTTATTTTTATTGTTATTGTTGATAATATAAACAGCAAAACATCCACCAATGCAATAGTTTCTACGTGTACAATTTAGTGATACTGATTACGTTCTTCGAGGTATACAACAATTCTCACCTTCCTTTTCTGAGTTGTTCCGCCCCCATTAGCATAAATTCACTGCCCCCTAAAGTTCCTATCTAATGTTTTAAGTTCCTGTTGTCAATTTGATCCCATATAGATAGTTCTTAAAAGAGCATAATGCTCAAAACCAAAACCAAACCTGTTGCCGTCGAGTCAATTTTGACTCGTAGCGATCCTATAGGACAGAGTAGAACTGCCCCATAGAGTTTCCAAGGAGCGACTGGTGGATTCGAGCTGCCAACCTTTTGGTTGGCAGTCAGGCTCTTAACCACTGCACCACTAGGGCTCCCATAATGCTCAAGGCAGACCGTTTTTACTAGTTAAGCTAAACTACTGCTTGGTTTTAAGATGACTTCAAGGGATATTTTTAGTTAAGGTTTAAAGATTATCTCAGTGCAATAGTTTCAGGGCTTCAGCCCCCCTCCATGGCTCCAGAAAGTCTAGAGTCCATGAGAATTTGAAATTCTCTTCTGCATTTTCACTTTTTTGATCAAGATTCTTCTATGGAATCTTTAATCAAAGTGTTCAGTAATGGTAGCCGGGCACCATGCAGTTCTTCTTAACTCACGGCAAAAGATGCAGCTGTTCATACAGGCAATTAGCCACACATTCCATTTCCTCCCCCTATTCCTGACTCTCCTTCTTCCTCTGTTTCTTCAGGCAAATAGAGAGAAATTGTTGTGCCTTGGATGGCCACTTGCAAGGTTTTAAGATCGAGCACTACGCAACGGATTAGAAGGTAGAATAGAAACACTAAACACATTATTAGGCCAATTAACCGGGATGTCCCATAAAACCATGACCCTAAACTTCCAAACAAAGGAACCAAACCCCATGAGGTGTTTGGTTGTACATAAGCAGCCTCAGCAGCTACTCTTTCTTTTTTTTCCTTTTTTTCTC
>NW_004444087.1:442053-491712 GCF_000243295.1 Trichechus manatus latirostris
CCACCACCCGTTCCGTATTCCCTTTGCCCTCAGCAAGCACCTCAGCTGGTCATGGTTCTTTGCCTGGTAGCATGACCCAAAACTTCATTCCTGAAGGGTCTGGGCCATTAGTAGACATGTCAGAATTGGGTTGCTGAAGTTTTCCATTGACTTTAATCACAGGATATGGTGGTACTAAGAGACACCCTAAGGGATTTCCTACATTCCCGACATACTCTTCTTTACCTCCACTATGTAATATCAATCTGATTTCCTTTTGGTAATCAAGATCAATCACACCAGCTAATATGGTAACTCCCTACTTTTCCTGTTGATCCAGAGGCATAAGGAGCCCAAAGTGGCCAGGTGGTATTCTTAGCTTCCACTTCAATGGAATCAGTGACGTGTCTCCACGTGGGAGCATTCCTCCCTTTGGAACTATTACCTCTAGACCCACAGAGCATAAGGTTGTGGGAACAGGAAGCAAAAATCTTGTGAGTGGGTCATTAGGAGTAATAGTAGGTGGTGCCACTCCTATTTCCACCCCTTGATTCCTTGGCCCATGAATCCTGGTTATGGGAGAAACAGCACCATATACTGGACACTGGTTTAGAGCATATACCGCATCCTGGAGAACACTGCCCCAACCCTGCAAGGTATCGCCATCTAGCTGGCACTGTAAATTTGTCTCTAGAAGGCCATTCCATCCTTCTGTCAAGCCAGCTGCTTCAGGATAATGGGGAACATGGTAATACTAGTGAATTCCATGAGCATAGGCCCATTGACATACCTCATTTGCTGTGAAATGAGTCCCTTGATCAAAAGCGATGCTGTGTGGGATACCACAATGGTGAATAAGGCATTCTGTAAGTCCGTGGATGGTAGTCTTGGTAGAAGCATTGCACGCAGGGAAGGTAAATCCATATCCAGAGTAAGTGTCTATTTCAGTAAGGACAAAACGTTGCCCTTTCCATGATGGAAATGGTCCAACGTAATCAACTTGCTATCAGGTTGCTGGCTGATCACCTCAAGGGGTGGTGCCATACCAAGGACTCAGTGTTGGTCTCTGCTACTGACATATTGGGCACTCAGCAGTGACTGTAGCCAAGTAGGCCTTGGTGAGTGGAAGTCCATGTTGCTGAACCCATGCATAACTTCTATCCCGATCACCATAGACACTTTGTTCATGAGCCCTTTGAGCAACAACAGGAGTAGCTGGGGAAAGAAGAAGACTAGTTTCCACAGAACGTGTCATCCTATCCACTTTGTTAAAATCCTCCTCTGCTGAGGTCACCCTTTGAAGAGCATTCACGTGAAACACAAATATCTTCACTTCTTTGGCCCATTCCACTTCCCCATAAATCCTTGTCTCAATTTTCCAATCGTGTTTCTTCTGTCCCTGACCATCCAGCCAAATCATTGGCTACAGCCTATGAATCAGTATGCAATTGCACATCTGGCCATTTCTCCTTCCAAGAAAAGTTAACAACCAGGTGCACTGCTTGAAGTTCTGCCCATTGGGAGGATTTCCCTTCACCACTGTCCTTCAGGGAGGTTCCAGACAGGGACTGTAGTGCTGCTGCTGTCCACTTTCGAGTGATGCCTGCATATTGCATAGAACCATCTATAAACTAGGCACAGATTATCTCTTCCTCAGTCAACTGATCATAAGGAACTCCCCATGAAGCCATAGGTGCAGAACGGGAGATGTAAAGTAATGTGACAGGAGTAGACACCATGGGCATTTGGGCCACTTCCTCACGTAACTTACTTGTGCCTTCAGGTCCAGCTCAGGCTCGATCTTGTATATACTACTTACATTTAAGGATGGAGAGCTTTCGTGCACGTCCAACTTTAAAACTCTGTGGGTCAGACAACACCCAGTTCATTAAGGGGAGCTCAAGCCACATGGTGACTTGGTGTCCCAGGATTAGGTGTTCAGTCTCTACTAAGGGTCAGTAACAAGCTAAAAGCTATTTCTCAAAAGGAGAGTAGTTATCTGCAGAGAATGGCAGGGCTTTACTCCAAAATTCTAAGGATCTGAGCTGTGATTCATCAATAGTGGCCTGCCAAAGACTCCAAATGGCATCTTTATCTGCCACTGACACTTCAAGCACCATTGGATCAGCCGGATTATACAGTCCAAGGGGTAGAGCTGCTTGCATGGCATCCTGAACCTGTTGCAGAGTCTTCTCTTGTTATGGGTCCCACTCAACACTAGCAGCTTTTTGAGTCACTTGATAAATAGGCCAGAGTATCACACCCAAATGAGGAATATGTTGCCTCCAAGATCCAAAGAGGCCCACTAGGCATTGTGCCTCCTTTTTAGTTGTGGGAAGAGCCAGATGCAATAACTTATCCTTTACTCTAGAAAAAATATCTTGACATGCCCCACACCACTGAACCCCTAGAAATTTTACTGAGGTGGAAGGAGCCTGAATTTTTGTGGGATTAACTGCCCACTCTCTAGTATGCAAGTGTTTTACCACTAAGTCCAGAATCATTGACACTTCTTCCTTACTAGGCCCAATCAGCATGATGTCATCAATGTAATGGACCAGTGTGATGTCTTGTGGAAGGGAAAGACGATCAAGTCCTTGAGGATTAAATTATGACATAAGGCTGGAGAGTTGATGTAGCCCTGAGGTAGGCAACTGAAGATGTATTGCTGGTCTTGCCAGATGAAGGCAAACTGCTTCTGATAGTCTTTTGAAACAAGTATGGAGAAAAAGGCATTAGCCAGATTAATAACTGCATACGAGGTACAAGGAGATGTATTAATTTGCTCAAGCAAAGAAACTACATCCGGAATAGCAGTTACAATTGGAGTCAACACCCAGTTAAGTTTTCAGTAATCCACTGTCATTCTCCAAGAGCCATCTATTTTTTGCACAGGCTAAATAGGCTAGTTGAATGAGGATGTAGTGGGAATTACCACCCATGTATCCTTCAAGTTCTTAAGGTGGCACTAGACTCTGCAATTCCACCAGAAATGCATAATTACTTTTGTTTTACTCTTTTCCTAGGTAGGGGCAGTTCTAAGGGCTTCCACTTAACTTTTCCTACCATAATAATGCTTACTCCATTTTTCAGGGATACAGTGTGGGGTTCTGCCAGTTGCTGAGTATATCTATTCCAATTATGTGTTCTGGAACTTGGGAAATCACTACAGGATGAGTTCAGAGACACACTGGACATACTGTGAGATGGACATGAGCTAAGACTCCATTAATAACCTGACCTCCATATGCCCCCACTCTGACTGGTGGGCCACAGTGACATTTTGTATCTCTTGGAATTAGTGTCAGTTCAGAGCCAATATCCAGTAATCTCCAAGAAGTCTGATTATTTCCTTTTCCCCAATGAACAGTCACTCTAGTAAAATGCTGTATATCCCTTTGGGGAAAGGTGAAAGAAACGTTAACAGTGTGAATTTCTGGTAGCATATTGGAGTCATTCCTCAAGGGGACCCAGCCTCCCCTTCATTCAAGGTGTTGTGGGTCTTTAAACTTGCTCAAGTCTGGGAATTGATTGAGGGACCATGACTCTCTATTCTGGTGATTTGAGTTAGACTGCTGTTCACTTGACTTAGAATTTTTCTGCTTGTACAGATCAAGTAAATATTTAGTTGATTTCCTGTCTATTTCACTCCTAGTGACACCATGACTAAGTAGCCAATGCCATAAGTCCATATGAGTCAGACTACTCTGATTACTGCTTTGATTCCGCTGTCCATTATAGTAAGCACTCCCACCTTTTCTTTGTCTCTTGAGTGCCACCACTTGGCCCCTACTACCCGAGGGTCCAATCAGCCGCATTGTAGTTAGGTGCCTTAATTCAGTTAAGGCAGTTTCCACAGTCAGATCTGACTTGTATAAAATAGCAATCACGGGAGTCTTCCAGGATGCTGGAGCTCCCTTCACAAATTTGTTCCTCACAGTTGTGGTAAAAGGTGTATCCTCTGGGAACTCCATGTGTGGGCCTGTGCGTCTAACCTGATGAATCCACTCTAGCGTGCTTATTTCCCTAAGCATTTGGATACCTTCTTCTACAGTATACCAATGCAGGCCTGGTACTTCAACTAGATTTAGTGTAGGTCACTGCATAATCCATGCTTCAGCAACCCAACTGTCTTAGTTATCTAGTGCTGCTATAACAGAAATACCACAAGTGGATGGCTTTAACAAAGAGAAATTTATTTCCTCACAGTAAAGTAGGCTAGAAGTCCAAATTCAGGGCATCAGCTCCAGGGAAAGGCTTTCTCTTGAGGCTCTGGAGGAAGGTCATTGTCGTCAATTCTCCCCTGGACCAGGAGCTTCTCCACACAGGAACCCTAGGTCTAAAGGATGTGCTTTGCTCCCAGCACCACTCTCTTGATGGTATGGGGTCTCCATGTCTCTTTGCTCACTTCTCTCTTTTATATCCCAAGAGATACAGGCTTAAGACACAATCCAATCCCATAGATAGAGTCCTGCTTCATCAACACAACTGCTTCCCATCCCCCCTCATTAACATCTTAGAAGCAGGATTTATAATACATAGGAAAATCACGTCAGATGACAAAATGGTAGACAGTCATACAATACTGGGAATCATGGCCCAGCGAAATTGATACACACATTTTTGGGGGACACAATTCAATCCATGACACCAACCAAATAAACTATTAGAGCCTTTCCTAACTTCTTGAGCTGAAACATTGAATGAAAAATCTGTGCTTATTGGGCCCATATCAATAAACTCAGACTGATCCATCTTTATGTTCCTTTCACCATTATCCCACACCCTTAATAGGCATTCCCACACATATTCCCCAGGTTTCTGGTTGTTCATATTAGAAAAGTCAAGCAGTTCTTTTGGAGTGTAGCGTATGTCCCCCTGGATCACACTTTATACTTTACTTTTTGGGGCTTTCTGGGTCTTAAACCTGGTTATAGTTCTGAAGCCAAAATCAATGGTGGGGAAATGTTTTGAGAACACTCAGCAGATCCCATCATGGAGGTGATCACATTATTTCAAATCTCATCTTGGAAGTGATCACATCATACCACTGCCAAACCACTGAGAATCATGGCCCAGCCAAGTTGACACACAACCGTAACCATCACACAAACAAAATGAAATCCTTGACAATTTCAAACTTTTCTCCGTTTATCATGATGTTGCTTATTGGTCCAGTTGTAAGGATTTTTGTTTTCTTTATGTTGAGGCTATATTCTTTGATCTTCATCGTTAAGTGCTTCAAGTTCTCCCCTCATTTTCAGCAATCACAGCAGTAGTTTCCTATCAGAGGTGGAAATTGACTGGGAGGGGCCGTGAGGGAAATTTATAGGATAATGAAAATATTCCACATCATGATTGGCATTGAAGTGTGCACTTTTGACTTGTTCTTTTCACTGTATGTAAACATTTTGTTGTCATTGTTGTTAACTGCCATTAAGTAGGCCCCCAACTTATAGCAGCCCCACTTGTTACAGAGTAAAACTGCCCCATAGGGGTTTCTTGGCTGTAATTTCTATAGAAGCAGTTCACCAGGCCTTTCTTCTGCAGAGGTGCTGGGTGGGTTCGAACTGCCAACCATTAAGTTAGTAGCCAAGCACTTAACTTTTGTGCCACCCAAGCTCCCGTGTGCATTACCTCATAATAAAAAAGTTCTATGATAACAGAATTTCAAATTGTCATTAACTCCAGACTTTCTGGAGCCTTTGAGATTGAATAAACCTTTGAAACTATTGTCCTGTTATAATCTTTATACCTTATACAAAAAAAAAAAAAAAAAATCCCCTAAGTTTTCTTAAAACCAAGCAGTAAACCCAAACAATAATGTAGCTTAGTTAATAAAGAATGTCTGCCTTGAGTATTGTGCTCTTTCAAGAACTATCTATATGGGATGAAATTGACAGCAGCAACTTGAAAGATTAGATAGGAAGTTTAAGGGTCAGTGAGTTTATGTTAATGGGTGAGGAACAACTCAGAAAAGGAAGGCAAGAGTGGTTGCACAACTTGAAGAATGTAATCAATGTCACTGAATTGGACATGTAGAAATTGTTGAATTGGTATATGTTCTACCATGTTTATTTTAACAACAAAAACAAAATAATTTTCTTTAAAACTTCCATAGTGACACAACTGTGAAAGCTCCCAGAAGCTGGAGTACCCAGCCCACTTACCTCTCAGGACAGAACTCCTCTGGCTCAGGCCAGTACTCAGGATAGCGGTGCAGAACGTAGGTGGGAATGATCACCACCGTTCCCTTGGGGATATTGACCCCATTGATCTCAACAGTCTTCTCGCAAACTCTCTCTAGACGTCCCCCTAGAGGGAATAGCCAAAGGGTCTCATTCACCACCATGTCCAGGTACTCCATCTGGAAGAGGTTGTCGTAGGTGAAGTCTGCCTGCAGGAGAGAAGAGTTTATCTATTTTTTTTGTACTTGTCATTTTTTAAGTATTTTGGTGAAATTATACACAGTCATACCATTTCATCATTTCTACGTGTACAACTCAGTGACATTGATTACATCCTTCAAGTTGTGCAAACATCTCACCGTCCTTCTCCAAATTTTGCTATCACCATTAACTTAGACTCACTGCCTCCAAAGCTTCTCATCTAACTTTGAGTTGCTGTTTTCAATTTGATCACACATAGATAATTCTTTAAAATTGCACAAAGTTCAAGGTAGATATACTTTACTTATTAAGGTAAACTATGTTTTAGTTCAAAGTCTTTAGGGGATATTTTTGGTTTAAAGTTTAAAGATTATCTGAAGGTGATAGTGTTGGGAGTTCAGAAAGCCTCAGTGGCTCCAGAAAGTCTGGCTTCCATTGAGAATTTTAAATTCTGTTTCACATTCTTCCCCCTTTAGATAAGGATTCTTCTGTGGAATCTTTGACCAAAACGATCAGCAATGGTAGCTGGGCACCATCCAGTTCTGATCTCATGGCAATGGGGACTGTAGTTCATGGAGGTAACCAGATACACAATGTTTCCTTCACCTATTCCTGACTCTCAGAAGAGTGTTTATTAAGTGGATACTGAATATGCCCTATGCTGGATGCTAAGGAAAATAAATAACTCCACTTGCCCTAGATAATTAAATAATTATCTCTAGAGTATATGCTGTGAGCTTCATGTGGGATGGGGTTGAAGTGTCCCACATCATCATATGTGTACCAGTGAGTCTCTTCCACTGGGTAAGGGATGGCTGGGTTCAACATGGTAGCCCACTCATTAGCATTCTTTTAGGGCTGGTCTAAACTTTCTTTCTCAGAGCTCAGAGTTCTAATAGTCTGTAACGCTATGTATTGGATATCCAATGTCTACTCAGTATCTCCTTGGGATGACTGACTCAGCATGGCCAAAACAAAATTCTTTGTCCTCCCCAAATGTCTCCCCCATTGAAGTTAATGCCTCTATCACCCACCCATTTGTTCAAGCCCCAAACCTAGAAGTTGTTTTTGATTCTTTTTTTTTTTTTTTAACACTACCTGTCCAATCCACCAGGAAGACCCATTGGTTTGACTTCCAAAATCTCTCTTGACTCCAGCCTCTTTTCTCAATCTCTATTAGTGTTCTCTTTTCCATCTGGACCACAGCCTCCTCACTGGCTCCCTGCATGCATTTTTGCTCCTTGCACACATCCAATCGCATCACCATCACCCCCTGCTTAGAAGCCCTCAGTGGTTTCTCAGTGCAATGAGGTTAAAGCCGAGCTCCATTCCATAGTCTGCAAAGACCTGCATGGTTGGCCCCCTACCCACCTTCCCTTCATTTCCCTCCCCAAGCCTGTATACTTCAGCTACACAGGGCTTCTTCTAGGCCCTAGATTCATTAAGCTCATTCCTGCCTCAGGGCCTTTGCACCTCCTGTTTCCTCTGCCTGGAACACTCTATTGTAAGGCTGGCTTCTTCTCATTCAGATCTTCATTCAAATATTACCCCCTCAGAGGTGTCTCTCATGAACAATTGATCTCAACCCAAACCCACCCCCACCCTCTGCCCATTCTCCAATCTCTGACTTGTCCTCTTCTATTTTCTTCACTGAACTTATCACCATCTGAATTTTTCTTGCTCATTTATTGGTTTGCTTGTTATTGCCTGTCTGCCTCCTCCCACCCAGGAGCATCTACATAACAATCACAGGTAGCACACGCATGAATTTGTCCCCATCCCCAACCCATCACAACAGTAATGAGAGCTCCTTGAGACCAGAGTCCTGGTCTAGCTGTCCACTACTATATCCCTGACACCTAGCATGACTATGATTTGGTCTACTCTAGGTATTCAACAAAGAGTTGCTGAATGTATGGAGGTCAAGCCACTTTGCACATATTATGTTATTTCAAGGCATTCTTAACTGTTCCACATTTTCATTCCCACCTTCCTAATTAGCTCTTTGGAGGCAGGATTCGTATTTTACCCTGTTCCTTTGAGGTCCTGGAGTGAGCATCTGGTGTCCAATAACACATATTCAGTGGCCCAAGGACCTCAGCATCTCCCCTTCTGGGAATATTCTAGGGTTTAGATTCAGACTTAAAATGTGAGATTAAGAATCCAGAATTGCTGGCCCCATGGAGGTTCCCAGGCCACATCACCTTGTTGTGCAAGGCACTGTCGATCTCCTCTTGAAGACTCTCTTGCACCTCGGGGTGAGTGGCAAGGTTGTAAGCTATGAAGCTGAGGGTTAAACTTGAGGTCTCACATCCAACAAAAATAAAGGTGATGCCTTGAGCAGTAATCTCTATGTCCGTCAAAGCTTTGAGGGAAAAAACAAAATTGCTCCATGAACAGATGTAGACACAACAGACCAGATTCTGGGAACCTCTCTGGTCTGTGGACCTAAAGAGATGTTTTCTTATGGTATGTTCCTGACTATTTGGCCACAGGAATTTTACTGTCCCTCTTACATTCTTTTGAAATGCCAATTTGAAAAAGAAGAAAGGAGATGGGAAGAGGTTCTTAGCAGCAGATGGAGAATTATGAGCAATCATCCACAAAGTTTAGCTGGTGAAGGTTCCTACAAGAAGAGGGTAGTAGAAAGGGATCAAAGGCTAACAGGATTTTGTGAGCTGGAGACTAGAGATAATGAAAGCCAACCTCCTCATTTCACATATGAGAAAGATGACACCAGAGGCAAGAGGTGACTTAGTCAAGGTCACGGCAGAAGCTGAGCCAGATCTTTTAGTTTGAGGTATGTTTTTAACAGGGAGCCTGGGTCATGCAAACAGTTAGATGCTCAACTACTAGCTGAAAGCTTGGCAGTTCGAACCCACGCAGAAGCACTGGTAGTCTGCTTCTAAAAGGTCACAGCCTTGAAAACCCTATGGAACAGTTCTACTCTGCACATGTGGGGTCACCATGAGTCAGAATCAACTCCACAGCAACTAACAGCAACAACAGCATGTTTTAACAGAAGAACTTGGTATTTATAGCTGGCAATGTAGTGACATGTTCTTAGAAATTACTAATGGTCTCTTACACACAGGCTTTGAGGATGGCCTCAAGTCAGGATGTCACCTTTAGGGGACTGGTTTGCCTCACTGGATTCTGGGCTGCCTATGATCTGGGAATCGATCATTAGCTGCAGCAAATCCACACGATCCTGGAAAAGAGAGCCAGAGAAGGGAGAAAGTGAGGCTGACACAGCCCAAGAGAGACTTGAGTCTTAGACATCACTGATGGCTCCCACAAGAAGGGAGGCCACTCCTGTGGTTCCCAAGCTTTGACCTGTGTCACATCTGGGAACTTGTCTGAGCAAAGCCAGAAGACAGGCACCTCCTTCTCTGGTCTGCATCCTACCCACTCCCACCTCCCACTCCATTCATTTTTAGAGCTGGCCGTGGGCAAAAATACTAAAGTAGGGATTTCTAAAATTATGCTTACATCCAAATTATATTTTTAGATTTATCTATACTTTTGAGAATTCAAAAAGGTTATACAGTGACTCATAATCCAATACATAAAGATAAGTGCTGTTGTACTATAGCATTTTTGTGTGTTTATTTCTAGTCTTTTCTCAAGCATTGCTTATGTAGATAAGCTCACCCTCTGTACAGTGTTGTATTTTGGTATTTTTCACCTAGCATTACGGTTAGGGCATTTCTCCATGCCCTAAGAAATTCTTCAGGGCATAGTTTACTGTATGTGTATAAGATTCCATCATATGAGTATGCCACCATTTATATCACTGTGCTTTTGATTCTAATTTTTTTTATTATGCCAAGTGCTCCAATGAAGAAAATTTCTTGAGAATCTTTTTGTACACAGTTCTAATTATTATATTGGAATAGATAAATGAATTTTTTTTTTTTTTTTTTTTGTAGTGGAATCCCCAGGTTAAAGGGTGGGAATCACTAAGACTTTTAATCCATATTGGCTGTTTTCTAGAGTGTTAGAACAAATGTGTAGTCCCACTAATGGTTCCCATACCTCCGATTCTTACCAACATCACATACTATTATTTTTAAGTTCTAATTTGATAGGAAAATAAACTATGATCTTCTTTTAATCTACTTCTTGGTTATTAATGAGATTTAAAATTTTCCCATATGTTTATTTGCATTTGCATTTCCTCTTTTACGAATGTCTTGGTACTTTTCTTATTGATTTACACGAGCTCTTTTAAATTAAGTCTAGTGACACTTCATTTGTCATATTTGCTACAAACATTTTGCCAAGCTTCATATTTGGATTTTCAATAAAGTAGATAAATGTTGTCCTTAATTTCCTCTCTTCTCCCTCTTTGAAGACTTCTTTCCTTCTTCAGACTGGGATTCCATGTACTCTCCTCTTCTTTTCCACAAAGGGTCATGTTTGGGTAAAACAAAACCCAAACTAGTTGTCATCCATTCAATTCCAACTCATGGCAACCCCATGTGGGTCAGAGTACAGCTATGCTTCATAGTGTTTTCAATGGCTGTGATCTTGAGGAAGTAGACTGCCAGGACTTTATCTTGAGGTGCCTCAGGATGGATTCAAACTACCAGCCTTTTTGTTAGTAGCCAAGTGCTTATCCATTGCACCACCAGTGCTTTTCTCATGCTTGGGCTGTTGTTATTGTTGTTAGGTGCCATCCATTCAGTTCTGACTCATAGCGACCCTACCTACAACAGAAGGAAACAGTGCCCTGTCCTGTGCCATTCTCATAATCATTGTTTTACTTGAGCCCATTTTTGCAACCACTGTGTCAATCCACCTCGTTAAGGGTCTTCCTCTTTTTCAATGACCCTCTACCTTACTAAGCATGATTTCCTTCTCCAGGGACTGGTCCCTCCTGATAACATGACCAAAGTATGTGAGATGAAATCTTGCCATCCTAGTTTTTAATGAGCTTTCTGGCTGTACATCTTCCAAGACAGATGTGTTCACTCTTCTGGCAGTCCATAGTATATTCAATATCCACCACCAATACCATAATTCGAAGGTGCCAATTCTTCTTCAGTTTTCCTTATTCATTGTCTAGCTTTCACATGCATATGAGTTGATTGAAAACACTGTGGCTTTGGTCAGTCGTACCTTAATCCTTAGTGACATCTTTGCTTTTTAACACTTTAAAAAGATCTTTTACAGCAAATTTGAACAATGCAATACATTGTTTGATTTTTTGACTGCTGCTTCTATGGGCGTTGATTGTTCATTCAAGTAAAATGAAATTATTGACAACTTCAATATTTTTTCCACTTACCATGATGATGTATTGGTCCAGTTGTGAGGATTTTTGTTATCTTTATGTTGAGATGTAATCCATATTGAAGGCTGTGGTCTTTGATTTTCATCAGTAAGTGCTTGAAGTCCTCTTCACTTTCAGCAGACAAGGTTAAGTCATCTGCATATTGCAGGTTGTTAGTGAGTCTTCCTCCAATCCTGATGCCCTATTCTTCTTCATATAGTCCAGCTTCTCAGATTATTTGCTCAGCATACAGACTGAATAAGTATGGTGAAAAGATGTCATTCCACAACTCGTCTGGTCTTTGGACATTAGTGTTCAACCTATCAGATCTATTCTTGAGATGGTCTCTAAATTCAGGTGAGATATACTCAAGGTCATACTTTAGCTCTCATGGACTTATTCTAATTTTCTTCAGCTTCAACTCGAACTTGCATATGAGCAATTGATGGTCTGTTCCACAGTTGGCCCGTGGCCTTGTTTTGACTGATGATTTTGAGCTTTTCCATTGTCTCTTTCCACAGATGTAGTCAACTTGATTCCTGTATATTCCATCTGGTGAGGGCCATGTGTATAGTTGCTGCTTATGTTGTTGAAGAAAGGTATTTGCTATGATGAATTTGTTGGGCTTGCAAAATTCTATCATGAGATCTCCAGTGTTGCTTCTATCACCAAGGCCATATTTTTCAATTACCAATCCTTCTTCTTTGTTTCCAAATTTCACATTCCAATCGCCAGTAATGGTCAACGCATTTTGAATGCATGTTTGATCAATTTCAGACTGCAGAAGTTGGTAAAAATCTTCAATTTCTTCATCTTTGGCCTTAGTGGTTGGTGTGTAAATTTGAATAATAGTCATATTAACTTATCTTCCTTGTAGACGCATGGATATATCTTATTACTGACAGCATCATACTTCAGGATAGATGTTGAAATGTTCTTTTTGAGGATGAACGTGACTCCCTTCCTCTTCAGTTTGTCATTCCTGGCATAGTAGATCGTATGATTGTCTGATTCAAAATGGCTAATACAAGTTCATTTCAGCTCAACAATGCCTAGGATATTGATGTTTATGTGTTCTATTTCATTTTTGATGACTTCCAGCTTTCCTAGAGTCATAATTCATGCATTCCACGTGCTGATTATTAATGGATGTTTGCAGCTGTTTGTTCTCATTTTGAGTAGAGCGACATCAGTAAATGAAGGCCCTGAAAGCTTGACTCCATTCAAATCATTAAGGTTGACTCTACTTTGAGGAGGCAGCTCTTACCTAGTCATATTTTGAGTGCCTTCCAACCTGAGGGGCTCACCTTTTGTCACTGTATCAGACAATGCATGCTTGGGGAGGTCCTATAAATAAATTCGTGTTGAAGAATCTTGGGGCAGTGGGGAAACATCATGGAGTCTGGAGCCTCCAGACCTGAATTCAAGGACTGCCCCTCCACTTGCTTGCTGTATAACTTTGGGCAGGTCATATAATTTATCTGAACAATGAATAAACTTGTACAACAAGGTCAGTTTGGAGATAAAATGAGATAACAATGTGAAAACACCTAGCAAAACTCCTGCACCCATAAGAACACATAGAAGTTACTTTTCTTAATGAGAAATTTGTTCATTGGAGCATTATTAGCCAGATTTTAAAAAATTGGAATCCAAAGAAGAGTTATATAAATGATAGCATACTCATAAAATGGGAGCTTATATAGGTATCGTAAACTATATGCTGAAGAATTGCTTCAGTTGCTGTCTAGTCAATTCAGCTCCTGGCAAACTCATGTATGTCAGAGTAAAACTGTGCTCCATAGCATTTTCAAGGCTGCGATCTTTTGAAAGTAAATTGCTAGGCCTTTCTTGCAAGGTGTCTGAGTGGATTTGAACTGCCAACCTTTTGATAACAGTTTAGTGCTTAATTTGTTAGGACATGGCAAAATGTCATGAAAAGTTATTCTTTTTTCACAATGAGATACAAATGACTGGTAATGGCTTAATGAATAACTCCATCAAAGGACATGTGCATTTAAATAATGAACCACAGTCTAAGTCTAGAGAAGGACTCTCAAGCAGTAAGTAACGGGAATTGGTGGCAGGATGGGGTAGGAGATTCACTGATGAAATCTACTAGCCCTTAGATTATTGTTCTCTGAGCAAACACCAAGTGACGTCACAGGCACCCACACAAACAAACTCCACAACCTGGCTCACCCTACAGCGAAGTATTTTTGCTCTTCCATACATCACCCCCTCTCTCTGCTCTTGGTCAACTTTTGACAAATAAGAGAACCTGGGGCTGAAGACATGTCCATTCCTCTCTACTAACCTGATTAGCTCCAGGAGCATTGACTTTGAGTATTTCTGTCTGGGTTCAGCCTCATCTGTTATAGGGCTTTGGGAAAGTCAGAAGTTGAACCCCTGTCTCCTCAATTTTTCTGCCTTGCTTCTACCAGTCTGTCTTTCCACCAGGTACTGGCAGAGCCATCTTGTCTCAATCTTTGTTTACAACAAAACCCTTCCTACAAAAGGGGCAGGAATTATGTCCACTTGTTTCTTGCTTAATCTAACATCACAACAACCCACCTTCAACTCTAAACAGTTCAACTCTGTGTCCTGCTCCTCTGCTTCTTAGCCTGCTACCCCTAGAATTGGGCTACTCAGGCCACGCAAATTGTATCTGAATTACTAGCATTTACGTTCAGTTCTAGAGACTTAGATAGTGCTGGGTGAAGCCAAGAGCTAACCCTTAAAGCATGTAGTTTGAACTAAATGGGTATGCAAAAATCACCCAGGGAGACGTGCCTCTGTGATCTCAAGTTGGTGTCTGGATAATGGAGTCAGTAGAGTCTGGTAGGTGAGGACCTCTAGGCTTACACTGCATCCACTTCCTTGCAGTTGCTCCTTAAGACACTGGGTTACATTCACAAAGAAGTCCAACTCCTTCCTGGAAAGTAGAGTCACATTCATCCTTTCTAGCAACGGCACAAGGAAAGGGAACAACCCTAAGGAGAGTGTGAGAAAAGAGAACATCAGTAGGTTCCAAGCAGGGTCACCCAGAGCAGAATCCAAACCCTGTATGGGACCCATGGGATCTTGGGTGGGGAGGCTATTAGGGTTTGAGATTTCAGAAACCACCTCCACCCCCTAAAGGAATAGAATATGAATAATTCTGTATAAAAATAAGAATAGCTGCCATTAATTAAGTGCTTAGCACATGCTCTGTGCCAAGGGCTTTACATGCATTGCCTCATTCAGTACTCCAAGTCTCAGAGGTCATTTCCATTATTATATCCATTTTACAGATGAGGAAACTGAGGTGAGAACTTACCCAAGGTCACACAGAGAGCAAGAGGCAGGGCTGGGACTCAAGTCCAACCTGTCTGAATCTAAAATCTACTCTGGGAACATTACACCTCTTATGGCCTCTCCCACATATGTTGCTTTTAAGCACAATTCTCATGTCCACGAATTATCAGAATGACAAGCTATCTGGCTTAAATAGGGTGTTGGCAAGGTGAGAATGGGAGCCAACACAAAAAAGCTCTGGAAGTAAAAAGGTATTTCAAGAAGAACTTGCTATTGATTAAATGCTTTTACTGTCCTAACAACCTCCTCACTCACCAGAGAACAATACCTCTTATCAACGGAACAGGCGTGTTCTTCTGCATTTAGGGGTATGCAGACCAATCCATACTGGAACAGAAAAAGTCTTCAAAACTTCTCTCTACATCATTTTTATTTCATCCTTAAAAAAATATCTACTTGGGGTTATGTTTTATTATGTACATAATGTATTAGCATGATCACTCATATGCATGCTTTATCAATAAATAAATATACAAATATTTGTGATGCATCCTCAAAAAATTGTTGCTCATATGGGTATGCATCAAAAGAGCTTAGAGACCCTGGAATATACTGGGGATGTGTATTAAGGCTTTGCTCCATTTTAAAACGATTTTAAATCTACTCTTGCAAAACCATACTGTAGTAAACGGAGAAATTTTTCTAGGTATGCAGACGGTCTACTATGTTTACTCATTCCCTCTCACACACTTCAGTTAATTTGACCCTCTCAGCAACTCCGTAGGTGGAGCAGTGGAGGGCAAAGTACTGGGAAATGTGGCATGTTCAAAAACAGCCAAGGGTCAAAGCTGAGTGTGCTAATGTTGCATTTTGTTGGGGTAAGAGGTCTTTGTACTTATGAAGAAGATCAGAGGGCTCAGAAAACTGAAGGAGATCAACTTCTTAACACAGCATAGAATAATATCGTCGGGGTTATTGATGGAATCAGTGTCCACACCAAAGGAAGTGCTGGTGATAATATCAAGACTGTAGCCTCCAAAAATCCTGGGTTGGAAAATATGACTTAAAAATGTAAGGAAATCAAACAGAGTTAGCAAAAGGTTCAAGAGTCAACTCATGAGTCCTGAGCCCAGCACAGTGTCAGACTCACTGGGCAAACAAAAAGAATAAACCAAACCTTCTTACCATCATTGAGTTCCTGCAGGGTAAGGTTTCCTCTGGTAATGGTGAGGATATGAACAATAAAATCATGAAATGAACATCAGAGAATCAATTAGAGAACAACTAGTTTTTCATCTGCAATGTGCTGATTGTCTGCTTTTCCAACAAACAGCCAAAGAGGGAACGAATCAGGAAGGTTAGCCATTAGTAAGTGGTTCTAGGAAGAGGGAAAATATGACTCTGGCCTTAAAAGTAGAAAAGAATTTAGATAAATGGAAAGAATAAGAGAGCATGGTAAGCATCATTTGTCATAGGGAAATGCAAATTAAAGACATAATAAGATACCTCTATACACACACTAGAATGACTATAATGAAAATGACTGACAATATTAAGTGTTGGCAAGGATGAGAAACAACTGGAACTCTCACATATTGCTAGTGTGAGTGCAAAATTGTACTGCACCTTTGGGAAACAGTTATGTAGTTTCTACCAAAGCCAATCACATGCAGACCCTATGACCCAGTAATTCCACTCCTGAGAATATACCCCCCAAAAAATGAGAGCTTATGTCCACCAAAAGATATGTACAAGAATATGCACAGCAGCTTTAGTCCTAACAGTACAAAACTGGAAACTCCCAAGCATTCATCACCAGTAGAATGGATAAACAAATTCTGTAACATTTGTTGAAGGAAATACTAATAATAATGAAAACAAATGAACTACAACTACACCCAACATGGATACACCCAATATTAATTCCACAGACATAATGTTGAGCAAATGGTGTCAAATACAAAAGACTGCTACTACATGATTGCTTGTGCATAAAATTCAAAAAGAGGTAAAACTTATCTAGAGTGATAGCATTGGAAGAGTAGTACCCTGGCAGTACCCTGGTGAAGATGGGGGCAGGAGTACAAGTGAACCTTCTGGAATGCTGGAAATATTCTATATCTTAATCTGATTGGTGTTTACACAGGTGAGTCGTTGTTGTTGTTGGGTGCCGTTGAGTTGTTTTCAACTCATAATGACTCCATGTGACAGAGTAGAACTGCCCCATAGGGTTTTCAAGGCTGTAATCTTTAAGGGAGCATATTCCAGGTCTTTCTCCCATGGAGCATCTGGGTGGATTTGAACTGCCAACTTTTCAGTTAGCAGCCGGACACTTTAACCACAGTGTCAGGGCTCCTTTGCAGGTGAGTAGTGTGTAAAAATTCACCAAAGTGTACACTGAAGATCTGTGTAGTTTCTCATACTTACAACAGCTTCCAGAGGCAGAAACATACATCTTCGCAAAAACCTTTGTCCAAGACATTGTCTCTCCCTCCCCACTCCAGCCCATCACTAGGGAAAATGCTTTGAAATGATCAGTATTCCAAAGCAAAATTGACCTTTCCTCAAAGCTTCACTGAACAAGATGGAGATTTTGAAATATGTAGATTGATTTTTTCTAAAAACAATGCCCTGTACTTGAGGGCACCGAGGGAGCCATCCAATGCCGAAGCTGAAAGCTGCTTTAACGCTCAGAAAACCATGGGCAGGAGCTACCGCAATTCAGCATGCATTTGTGGTATCAGAGGACAAAGAGAGACCAGCAGGCCCGTAGCAAGAGCACAGGAAGGGAGGCCAGCAGGGCTCCTCTCCTATTGTTAATTGTTTACAGAAAAGAGGAAACAGAGGTTGAGAGGGTCTGAGTAGGGGTATCAAGTTTGAGATGTACAGGAGTTGCTCAGAAAATACTCAGATGTTGAACGAATGAAAAGAAATGCTGCAGATGGAGTCAAAAGGCTCCCTCTAAGCTTTCCCACCTTTCTGCTAAGCAGCCTGGAGCAGATGCTGGGTAAACAGTCCAAGTTGCAGGGCTTGTCATTCATTGCCCTTCAGCTTTTAGTTCTCACCCTTTGCCTACCTCAAGGACATCCCACTGTCCCCGTGCAGACACATTCCTATCCCTTCCTCTTATCTCTAGTCAATGCTACCTCTAGGAGACTAGCTTCCATTTATTCTTACTAAAATGCTAAGCCTATCTGGGGGCAGAAGGATGAAAGGATGTACGACTCTAATATTCCCTAGCATGTTTTCTCCATTTCAAAATGGGTGACTGAGAGCTTGACATAACTAACACCATGATGAACCTGTAAGTTTTTTTTTTCGTTTCTCTTTGCCTTCTCCTTTCCACATAACTTTGTTAATGACTTTGTTTTACTCTGCCCGCCCACCTGTGGCTTATGATCCCCACAGGAAGATCAGAGCCCAGACGTCTGAAGAGTACATTTTTAGCATGATAAAGAGATGCTGGCATGTATCTCTTTAGTATGATAAACAGTCTCTTGAAATTACCTTGTAATGAATAACTACACTTCTAACCTTTGTAAAATTCATATATAAGCTCTAATGTAAAAATGTCCTTTGAGACTCCACAGAGACAGCCTGCGTTGCTGTTGGATCCCCATTGGTGGCCACCTCCTAAATAGACTATCTCACTCTTTCTGACTTGGAGTACGTTTCATTGGCTCAACTACTCCAGGGCACAGACCCTAATTGGGCAACAAATTTTTGGTGCCCAATGTGGGGCTTGAATTACTCAGGTCCTGGTTCTATCTCCCTAAGGACCAAGCCCCCTGGGAAGGACCTGGGAAGAGAGAAGGTGCATGTCTCCTTGAGTTGTGGCGGTCTCTCAACCTGTGGTGGCCTGGAGGTACAGTGATGGGGGAAGACTTCATGGCAGCAAGCTCCAGTTGGAGGGAGAAAGTTTCTGTTGGCCATGGTAGGTAACTGGGCATCAGGTGGTAAATCCTCTGTAAAAGCCACTGGGGCGTCAGTTCTTGTAGACTCCCTCCAAGAACAGGTGACTAGGTCCCGTGAGGTTGGAAGACAGACTGGTGAGGTTCCCCGTTGCAAGTGGGTACCCAGGGAAGTAAAGTTCTGGCCAAGAATCCACTAGAAGCTGGACTTATTTAGGAAGGGATCCTCTAAGAGATGTTTTAAAGGTTCATGTAATCAGATGTGACCTCAATACCAGCTCCCCAGTGGGGTTAAGTGGCCTTTAAAATGGTTCTAGAGATTTTAGTACTATTCTGTAGCTTGATCTGTTTTGTACTCAAACTAACAAGTAGGATGAAAAGCTGTATGTAGAATGTTTTATGACTTTATGGCATAAAAAAAGGATAAATCCTCTGTTTCAGCCCCTCTTGTGTCGGCAAATGATGATGACAGGGTAGCAGATGAAGAACCAGAGGATGTTCTTCTCATTCCTCCACCTCAAACCCCCCCCTCAACACCCGTTGGTGACCTCTCCCCAGTTATATCAGAAGATGAGGACGGGAAGGCATTAAAGGCAGGCAGAGGAGGTGCGACAGACTGTCTCCCCACCCCATACTTGGAGTAGGGTACAATTCAGCCCAGTTCTGTCGGGATTGCTTTACACACTCTGGGATGTGTCAGTCCCCACTACAGAAGGACCCTGTCAGATGATTTGGGTTCATAATCTGTTCTCAGCTTCCGATTTGTACAATTAGAATAGAAACCTTTCGGAGTATCGGTTACACCCACATGCCATGACTGAACATTTTTCTCACATTTACTCCTAAAACATGGGGCACCTAGGCAGATAAACTTCTGTAAGATCAAGGACCATCAGTCTTTCTGGAATGGCTCATAATAGGATTTTGCAAGTATACAAACATCGACCCTGAATTGCCCCAGAACAGTTATTTTTATCGGGCAGAGTGCTCCTGATGTTCGAAGGAGGTAGAAGCAGGACTAGGGACCCACTCTTTAACTAAGTTGGTTGAAATTGCATGTAAGGTTTTTACCAATAGAGATCAGGTAAAAGAAGCTGAGAAAAAGAAAGAACAAGACCAGGACATGAAGAAACAGGCCAATCTACTGGCTGCTGACCTAGGATCATCTGGAGGAAGGCGACGAGACCCAGGTAAGGGTGGGCCGTGACTAAAGAAAAACCAGTGTACATTTTGCAGAAAGGAGGGACACTGGAAGAATGAGTGCCCCAAAAGAAAGAATGGAAAAGAGCCAGGTAAGATTGAAAGGGGGTGAAGATTTTCAAGGAGTTATGAGAGAGCAGGAGGAGGACTCTGAATGACAGAGACCAGGGGAGACAACTTTTTATTTACCTCCTAGTGACCCCCTGGTAAAAGTTATGGTGGGAGGACGGTCAGTAGACTTTTTGGTTGATACTGGAGCAAACTTCTCGGTACTCACCCAGAAGCCTAAAGGAAATGCCTCCACTAACAGCACTCAAATTGTCAGGGTGACTGGGAAAAAGGTGACTCTATCCTTTTTGCAGCCAGTGGACTGAGAAATCATACAATTCCACCAGTTTTTATACATGCCCAAATGCCTGGTCCCCCTTTTGGGGGCAGGATTTCCTAAGTAAAGTGCATGCTGAAATCTCTTGATGAAAAAGGCATGTCTCTAACAGTACTGCCAGCAAACACCTGGAAAGTACAAGTAGCTGTCTTAGCCCTCACCCAACCAGTGCTATCCCCAGCATCCATCTCACCTACAGTTCCAAGAGTGGCTAATGCCGTGGCTCCGTTGGTTTTGGACAATGGCCAGCCAGGACAAGCTCATACTGTCGTCCTTGTGGTCATGGAGCTGTTACCCAGTGTCATGCATCGTCAGATTAAACAATATCCACCTAGAGTTGAGACTCACCTGGGACTTCAGGGACTAATCATTCAATACCTGGAGTAGGGACCATTGTGAGAGTGCCGATCCCATTCAACACCCCAGTTCTGCCAGTAAAGAAGGTGTTGACCAGTGACTACCTTGTTGTTCAAGATTTGTGGACTGTTAACAAAGTTGTGACGACCCTACACCCAGTAGTCCTGAACCTATATACCCTACTATTGGCTCTCCCACCTTCTTGTACTCATTTTACTGTTTTGGATTTAAAAGACACTTTCTTTTGTATCCCCCTGGCTGCTGACAGCCAGCTGATCTTTGCCTCTGATTTGGAAGTAGACAAAGGAAAGAAACAGCTCTGTTGGACTGTGCTACCCCAAGGGTTTAAGAACTCCACTATTTTTGGAACAGTACTGACCCAAGATCTAGAGCAGTTATCTCCCCTCAACTGAGGAGTGGTCCTTCAATATGTGGACAACCTCCTGATAGGAAGTGAGTCTGAGGAAGACTCCATCACAAATGCTGTGACCGTCTTAAATTTTTTGGCCAAAGCTGGATACTGAGTCTCTTTAAGAAGGTTACAGGCTAACCTCACGGAGGTAAAATACCTAGGTTTCTTTGTCTCCCTAGGGCAAAGGTACTTACTATCTGAAAGAATAGAAACCATCTGCTGCCTAGCCCCTCCTAAGACACATAAACACCTCAGAGGATTCCTAGGAATGGCGGGTTTCCGTCACATCTGGATTCTCAATTTTGGAGTCCTAGTGAAGCCTCTCTATCAGGCTACTCATGGGGCAGAGAGAGATCCTTTCGAATGGACTCCTGAGTGTCAATGAGTCTTTTGTGATTTAAAGTCCCAGTTGATGAAAGCCCCAGCCCTAGTGCTGCCAGATTATCAAAAACTCTTTGAATTGTATACAGATGAAAGAAGAGGAGTAGTTGTTGGTGTACTAACCCAGTTGTTGGAACCATGGAGAAGCCCTTTCAAATATTTCTCTAAAAAATCTGGACACTGTCTCAAAAGAATGACTGGCCTGCCTCCAAGCAGTTGCCAAAGCTAGCATTATCGTAAAGGAGGCTGACAAATTTACTTTCGGACATGCTACTATCGTGTTTGTCCCTCATGCAGTGACTGTAGTATTGGAACAAAAAGAACATTATCCAAAGACTTATGGACTGAAGATTTCTGGCCCTCAAGGAATAGGACCCTTTCCAGGTGAATATGGCAAATTGACTTTTGTGAAGTGTTCCAAACTAAACATCAGATGAAATATTACTGGTATGTGTAGATTCTTTTTCAGGATGGATAAAAGCTTTCCCCATGGGATCGAGACAGCTGGAGAGCAATACAACAGGTTTCAGCTGCTTTAAGAATAAAGTGAGAACTCCACACAGCATGGAGAGCCCAATCTAGTGGAAAGGTTGAAAGAATGAATCAGACCATAAAATGTCATCTTAGTTAACTGTGCCAAGAGACCAGGCTGCACTGGACAGATGTCCTGCCACCGGCCCTCCTCCAAATCTGTACTGTACCCTGAGGAAAACTTAAAATCAGTCCTTTTGAAACACTTTATAGGAGACAATATTGTCTCAACCAACTCACCCCACAGTCCTCCACCCAGCCCCCTAATGTAATGACGTCTAAATATTTGCTTTCTCTAACCAAAATTCTTTCCCTGTCGGAGCAGGCAGTGTGGATCCAGCAGAAGTTCCCTCCTGAGATAGCCGCGCACTCTTTCCAGCCTGGGGACCAGTTGCTCCTTCCAAAGTGGGAGGACCTCCCATTACAGCCTAAGGGGACTGGACCCTTCACCATACTACACAGCACTCATACAGCTGTGAAGCTTGCAGGAGTCAAACTGCAGATCCATCATTCCCACCTCAAGCACTGCCCGGTCTACAGTGACAAGGACTGGAAAGCTCAACCCATCGACAGCCTGAAGTTAAGACTTTCTAGGGTTAAAAGTAAAAATGTTTTTAATGCTAGCTTGGATGGGATTACTATTAGATACTAGAGAGACTTCCACCTGAGGAATCCTTGTTCCTGAGATAAATGCTCCCCCTGACCCCTTGTTGAAAGATGAAAATTTTTGGATCTATATTGCTAGAGAAGTGTTAAACATTATGGATTTCTGTCTGGACGGGGGCGTTGCATGCCAACTAGGCTCTCAAGTCCTGTTTCATTGGGGTTTGTACTCCCATAGAGGCGTTGAGAAATTTCACCATCTTTAAACACACAAAGAAATTGTTACAATATTCTGATATTTATAGTTGGGGGCCTGTTACAAGATTCTTGTAGGATTTTATTTTTCTTGCCTGACTTCTTTGCTGCCAGGTCTTAGCTGGTTAAAACCTTATTCATTACTAGAATTGGATTGGTCACTATAGGCCTGTTAATTTGTTGCTATCTCCAATTTATGTGAGATGGCATTCTCTGTCCCGAGTCAGACTGCACAACAAGTGGTTCAAACCCTTCATAGGCAAAAGGCCCTATCCTTTCCCTTGAAACTTTCTGATCTAAGGGAAAAGGTTAAAACTTGGGATGGGTGTATATGGTCACCCCAGCTTCAAAAGGAGGGAATATGTGACACTAATACTCCCCAGCCCTTTTCAAAATGGGCAACTGAGAGCTTGACCTAATTAATGCCATGATGAACCTGTAGGTTTTTTTTTTCTTTTTTCCTTTCTTCATACCTTTGTTAACAACTTTGTTTTGCTCATTCCAGCCACCTGTGGCTTACGACCCCCACAGGAAGATCAGAGCGCAAATATCTGACATGCATATTTTTAGCATGATAAGATATCTGACATGCGTCTCTTTAGTATGATAGTCTCTTGTAATTACTTTGTAATGAATAACTACACTTCTAAACCTTGTAAAACTCACATATAAGCTCTAATACAAAAATACCCTTTGGGACTCTATAGAGACAGCCTGTGTTGCTGTCAGATCCCCATTGGTGGCCACTTCCTAAATAGACTATCTCGCTGTTTCTGACTTCGAGTATGTTTCATTGGCTCAACTGCTCCAGGGCACAGACCCTAATCAGGCAATAGATGCCTCAAAGGGGAGAAGGGTTTGAATTACAATAGGAATCTGATCTTGGGGCAGTCCTTTGAGGGATGGAAGGCTTCCCAGCCTGAGAAGGCCCAGCATCTGGGCAGCCACACAGGATGCTGCTGGAAGAGGCTGCATAGGTCCTGCTCCTATTAGTACTCCCCCATTGCTAACCCTTGCATTGTCTCATGATCTTTTTTTCCCCTCTCATTCCAGTCTCTATAAAAAGTTTAAGATTAACCAGTGTTCCTCCTTGGAGGGTGGAAAAACAAGTGATAATGATCTAGGAATGAAAAACCAAACAAAGCATCCATCTTGTGACAAGAAACCAGGATGGTGCCAGATAAACCTCAAGAATTGCCAATAAAAGGTTAACTCATCTGGGATGTGATCACCATGACAACCTCAAGGAGGAACTAACATTCCACAAATTTCTAAGACTCATAATCCTGTCCCTATAAAACCTTCAGCCAGTCTCCAGTTCGAGGAGGCAGATTTTGGAGGAATCTATTCCCCTTTGTCTCCTGTATATTGATATACAAATAAAGCTCTTGCTGCTCACCTCACTCCTATCTCAGAACTGGCTATTGTGGCAGGTGGCTCTAATCCATGCAATTGTGATAACAAATTTGGTGACCCGTACAGGGAGTCCAGCTGCTTGAGATGTGGCGGCACTAAGGCGGGGCCTGGGACTGATCAACAGCTCTCCCCAACAAGTGGCTGCAAGAGGTTTCATTTGTGTCCAGGTAGACTATCAGCCAGACCTGGGTCTGCCATGGCACCACTGGTCCTCAGCTGTGCCAAAAGAAGTGAGTGAAAGAAAGCAAGACCTGCATAGATGGGGTCCCAAGGTGAGTCCACCACCCCTCTCCCTGTTGCGCTCAGGGTAGGGATGGATAGGGCAGGGCTGAGGTTTTCAGAGATAGGCCTGAGCCCTTGGTTTCTGAGGCAGGAGACACCTCAGATGACTGATCCCATGAGTAAGATCACAAGAAGGGACTCGTGGTGACTGTAGAGTCTTGGTTTTAGGGTGTGTGAATGCCCCTGGGATTGTCTGGGAGGTTGAGGCTGCTGAGATCTCCTCCATCACTCTTTCAGGGTTTGTCTGTAGTGTGTAGTGCATGATTCCCTCAGAGAGTGCCTGAGAGGTTAAGGTAAAATCATGTTTTGTGTTTGCTTACTGTTAATTATGTGCATTTGTCCCTGTGAAGTCCCAGTGTTCTCATGTCATTGACTTGTTAACCCTTACCTGTATAAAACTTGTCACCAAATTCATGAATATTTCTGGTTTCAGTTTTTTAGTTCTGATAACTGGTTCCATCAGTCAGAAGAGGTCCATCATGCACAAATTATTCTTAAAAAAAATGCCTCCAAGCAGGTTGGGGGCCCAGAATAGGAATTCAGGGAATTCTGACCAAACTGAACATAACTAGAGAGGGGGTGGATTTTCAGGTGGACAGTATAACAAATCACCATTGTGCTCAGAAAAGAGGGACTCACCCATTGGTAGGAAAAGTGCACTCAAGAAAAACAGCCATTATGGGAGGATGCCCATCTATTCCAGCCAAATCTCCTCTGGGCTGCATTCCAGCAAATGGTATAGCTATAAGCTGTAAATGGTATAGCTATAAGCCTATGATAAGGAAAAAAAATGATATGCTTATGTAACAATGTACGGCCCCAATACCAGCTGGGGGACCAGGAACATTGGCCCCAATATGGTTTTTTGGCTTACAACACGATTTTACAGCTTGACTTGTTTTGTAGAAGGGAAAAAAAATGGGACGAAGATCCCTATGTTCAAGTTTTCATGTCTCTCTAACAAACTTTGAATCCCTCTAACCACGTTCTTTTCCAGGGAAAGTCGAAGGCAAAAGTGCTTCCTGAATCCTCACTGGAGGATCCCCTCTTGGAAGGACTAGCCCCGGTAATTGCTTCGGCTCCCTCTCCCCCATATAGGGAAGGTGCAGTAGAAGCTGACAGGTCAGGTCAAGGAATGATGGCAGAATCCCCCACCAGAAGGGCTGAGCCTGATTCTAATTCAGCCACCTTAGGAGTAACTGATAAAGGAAGGGAATCAGAAAGTAATAGTCCAACTTCATCAGGTACAGTATCCCCTTCTCACACCCGTCAGGGTACTGTTTTCATTGAGGGCGCTGTCAGGGTTCAAGCAGGGCAATTTCCCTTAAGAGAGTTCCCAGCTGGAATGGATGCTGAAGGATGGCCTTGAGGAACAATGTCAGTGCACACTCCATTTTCCATTCCGATTTGTATAACTGGAAGAATCACAACCCCCTGTACCAGAGTGACCCGAATAGAAAGGCAGAATTGTTCCTGTCTATTTTCTCTATTCACTGCCCTACTTGGTCAGATATACAGGCCCTTTTAACTATTAACTTCAGAGGAGCACTGCATAGTGTTAGAACAGGCTTTGAAAGAGGCCGATAAGCTCCATAACTTGAACCCATTAACCCGACCTTGGGAGATGGAAGCCATTCCAATATAAGACCTGGGTCGGGATCATAACCAAGAGGAAGGGGCAAATAGACTTCAAGTATACAGGGATTGTTTGATTACTGGACTAAGGAACAGGGCCCCTAAGCCCAAGAGCCTGCAAAAGGTTAGGGAAGTTATTCAAGGGGAAAAGGAAGACCCGTCCACTTTCTTAGACAGAGTGACAGATGCATTCCGCCAGAACACCAATATAAATTCTGAGGACCCTAACAATTCCTGGCTTGTGAATATAACTTTCATTTTCCAAAGCACTCCCAATATTCAGAAGAAATTGCAGAAGTTAGAGGGAGGATACGAGATGCCCATAGAGCAATTAGTCAAAATTGCTTTTAAAGTTTTCTATAATAGAGATCAGGTGATGGAACAAAAGTAAAAACAAAAAAATGAAGCAAAAATAGCCTTGATGGCAGCTGTCATAGCCCCTCCAGGTCTGGAGGAAAAGCAGGGTGCCAGGAGAAGGATGATCCCAGGGCGTGGGATGGGGCCACCCCTGCAACCTGACCAGTGTGCTTACTGTAAAAAACATGGACACTGGAAACAAGAATGTCCACAGGCCAAAGAAAGACAGCCATGACCCACTACCCTCCAAGCCTATCAAGAGGGGCATTCACAAAGAGATGATTCAGAATGACGGGGCCTGGGGCTAGAACTTTCACTGACTATCTCCCACCATGAGCCTCAGGTGACCCCAAAGGTGGGAGGGCACCCTACTGACTTTATCCTGGATATGGGAGCCATCTTTTCGGTTTTGAACATTGCTGAATCTCCCCTTAGTCCGTGCACTGCTCCAGTGGTGTGGGTCTCAGGGAAGGTTAGCACTTGACCTTTTCTCCAACCAGTGAATTGTGAAATTGGAAAATTGTTATATCATGAGTTCCTTTATATGCCAGAATGTCTGGTCCCCCCTTTTGTAAAGGGACCTCCTGTCAAAACCGAGGGCCCAAATCACTTTCAAACCATCCCAAATACTGGTACAAACCCCATGTGAAAACGCATGAGCCTTGCAGGCAGCACTGTTGCAAGAAGAAATGGCGACACCTAGTGGCATTCCTTTCCATATTCAAAAAAAGGTGAATCTGGAGTTCTGGGCATCAGAAAGGCCTGGGCGAGCTAAGTCAGCCACACCTGTTAAAATAACCTTGAAACTCGGAGCACCTACTATAAACCAAAGGCAATATACCCTCCGTAAAGAAGCCTTAGAAGGAACTGCACCAGTGGTGTACCAATATATAGAAATTGGACTTTTAAATTTTTACCAGTCTCCATATAACACCTTTATCCTACTGTTGGTGAAACCAGGGACAAGGGAGTATCGGTTTGTTCAAGACCAAAGGAAAATCAACCAAATAGTAGAAGATATTCATCCGGTTGTGCCCAACCTATATACCCTCTTGGTTACCATACTTAGTCAATGTGCTTGGTTCTCAATGTCAAATTTGAAAGATGTCTCCTTTTGCATTCCTCTACACCCCGAGTCTCCGCATTTATATAGTATAGGCTCTTCATGAAGGAACTCACTATGGGAAAGACACCAGCCTCCAGTGGATCCAACAGGTGGTCGCTGGACCGAATCTCCTAAAAACCATCTGGAACATTACAAAGAGGTGTCACCTATGTGCAAGAAACAACTTGAAGACTGTGCCCCACCCAAAAGCCAGGAGTCCAACACTGGGGAACAAACATGGGAAAAGACAGGCAAGTAGATTTCACAGTGATGCTCTGGGCACCCAGAAACTTCAGATATCTGTTGGTCTTTGTGGACACCTACCTGGGGTGTGTAGAGGTTTTCCCCTGTCAAACTGAACAAGCCCAAGAAGTGACCAAGGTGTTACTCAAAGAAATGATACTTTGTTTCGGTCTACTAATATCAGTCCAAAATGATAACGGAGGAGCTATTATGGCAAAAATTACGCCAGAAGTCAGTAAGGCTTTAGATATAAACTGAAAGTTACACTCAGCTTAGATACCACAATCAACTGGAAAAACTGAAAAGATGAATCATACTTTGAAAAAGACGTTGGCAAAACTTTGTCAAGAGACAAACTCCACTTAGATACAAGTTTTGCCCATCACCCTGCTCAGAATCCTGGTAGCCCCTCGAAGTGGGCTCATGTTAAGCACTTATGAATTAATATATTGGAGACCATTCCTGAAAAGTCGACTTTTCCCGCCTCAGTAATGACCGAGGTGGAGAAAAGAAACTGGGTCCGCTCTCTGGGAGCCATCATAAACACTCTTAATCAATATACTTCTTCCTTCTTGTCTTTTCCTTCTGACATTCCCCTTCACAGGTTCCAACCAGGAGATCGAATTCTGTTGAAAACCTGGAGAAGCCAACACCCAAAAGATCAGCAGGCCCCTAAGTGAGAAGGACCTTTTGAAGTTCTCCTGACCACCCACTCATCTCTGAAATTAGCAGGAGTAGCCGTGTGGGTGCATTACTCGAGAGTTAAAATGGCTCCACACGAAGGAGGAGAAGTCAACAAATCACCATATTCCTATAGTCCAATTTGAGATCTGAAATACAAGTTCAAGAAACTCACAGAATAATGATTTTAACCCCGTTTTTTTTTTACTTCTCCAGGAAGTGTGGATGGGAAAAATTCTGGTGGTTCTACAAGCCAAGGGAACTCTAACCCTACAGGTCAGAGATACCTTAACTATCCCCTCTGTAGTATCATCCTTAACTCCAGTAGGTCCAGTTAAGTGGATCATGGAAGAGCCTGAAAGAGGACAAATAACTGGAACTTCAAGACCGCCAGCTCCAACCAGGTAATGCATATGGCTGATACCACTCAGTCACATAATCAGGACTTTTCAATCACAGTTTCAGATATAACTTTATCTGATACTGGAACGTAGTATTGTGTAAAGTATAGAAAAGGGTCACCCCAAGATATTGAGATCATCAGGGGAGAGGGAATCCAAGTTGTTGTTGTAGGTTATCAAGAACCTGCCCATCTTCCAGGTGGATGGGACTGGTCATCTAACAGCCTAGTCACCATGTCTCAAGCAGTGGCTACAGGGGGGAACCTTAGCAACTGCTGGGTGTGCTATCACCTTCCCCAATCAGGAGCTCCCTGAAGTCCTTTAGCGGCTCCGGTTTTCAACTATAACAAAGATATACCCAATTGCACCCTAACCCATAGTGCCCCAAAGGTTCCAGTACAGGCAAGATTTGTTCAATACCTATTTTCTATACCCTGTTTCTCTCTCACCGAGCTCTATAACCGTACTTCAGGGTACAAATGGGAAATTAAATCACAAGATCCCCAGACAAAGGTAACCCAGCAAGTTTCCTAACCAAAGCCCCATACATTCATCTTGATCTGATCCCCAGACACCATGAAGAGACCACTTTGTTTCCATTCCTCCAGGAGGGCCATACTCACTCCCTCATGGTCACCACCTCATCCTGAGCCACTTTCTTCTCAATGTTTTGCATCAGAATGTCTCCATGGTGTTTGATGAGGGGAAACATCTGGAGAACAATGATACCATTTGCATTCAGTCATTAGTGTATCCATAGGAACCAAAAGAAAAAAACAAATGTTTGCCACCAAGTTGATCCCTACTCATGGCGACCCCATGTGTTACAGAGTAGAGCTGCACTCCATAGGGTTTTCTTGGCTGTAATCTTTACAGAAGCAGATTGACAGGTCTTTTTTTCACGGAGCCACTGGGTGGGTTTGAACTGCCAACCTTTCAGTTAGTAGTTCAAGTGCAAAATGTTTGTGTCACCTGGGAACTAAACCAGCCCCAAAAGAAACAATTGGGTGAGTCTACGTATAAAATGCATTGCCATTGAGTCAATTCCGGAACATAGCGACCTTATAGGACAGAGTAGAACTGCCCCATAGAGTTTCCAAGGAGCTCTGGTGGATTCGAACTGCCAACCTTTTGATTGGCAGCTGAACTCTTAACCACTGGGCCATGAAGACCTCCATTAATCAGAATTTTTTAAGCAAATGAGGGTTCAGGTTAAAAAAAGACGAAGGGGCTTTTCTGATTAATGAGATGGACTTTTATTTCCCTATGGTTCTTAAAATGTTTCTGAAGGTTGACTTGACTTTCTTGCTTTTGTGAGTTGGGTCCATGAATATATATCTTTCTTGGATATGAGACTTAAGAACCATTTTAGGTTTAGCAATCACCATGCAGGAGAGGAACCTGGCTTGAGTTCTAGATGGAAGGATAGCCTTGATATGGTGAGAAATGTTTAACAATGGCTCTCCAAGGGTAAAAGCCCTGATTTGTGGTGTTTACCAGTTTTCCTGGTGTAAATACTCCCACCATGGCTAATTTCAAGGTACCAACATGATATCCCAACATGGAGTTGGGAATAGATGTGTACAGTTGATTTTCACAAGCAGTACAAGCTTCCTGTTCACCACTGGGTGTACTTCGCCTGGAAAGTCTTTTTTTTTAAATTTCAGCTATGAACTTATTCTGCTGTCATCTGGCTCCTTTTGCCTAGAAGCCAAGTACCAATAAAAATCCACCCAGATTGAGACTTTCAGTTTGTTTCTAGCTAATGAAAATTTACAACAGTACAAACTTTGTCTTATCTTTCAAGATGCTGGAGATTTTATAAGGACTATCCAAGAAAGCTAACTGTGGAGCTTGAAGTTTTAAATTTCTCCTAAAAACTTGTTTGGACTGAAGAATGTGGCTTCTACTCGCTTTCCCACTTCTTCTTTCCCTTGAGGAATTATCTTAAGGAGTGTTAGAGGGCTCATTTTCCATATGTTTCCACACCTTAAATTCCTTTCTCATGAGAGGATCTACTATTAAAGCATTTTCCAGAAGATTCCGTAAGCTCAACACAGAAACCTCTTTTCAGTACAGGCAGGGACCCAAGAGCCACCTCTCTCTGGCTCCAAGAAGGAGAAGAGGAAACCCTGTGTGGTCATTCTCACTGCAGGTTTCCTCATGCCTTAGAATCTCAGCTCACGATTCCCAAAACACCCCTGCCCAAGGTCCCCACGGATTAACGGGTAAACAAAACACTCATAAGGAGAGAGAATGTTGTCACTATACTTGTATTTGGACACTTGAGTTCTGTGACTTACTTTCTCTTCTCCTCTTCTTAAAAATACTGATATACTTATGCCTATACCACATGGTGCAAATGGGTAACTTGCTTGGCTGCTAACTGAAAAGTTGGAAGTTCAAGTTTGCCTAGAGGTGCCTTGGAAGAAAGGCCTGGTGATCTACTTCTGAAAAACCAGCCAATGAAAACCCTATGGCGCACAGTTCTTCTCTGACACTCATGTGGTTGCCATGAATTAGAGTTGACTCAATAGCAACTGGTTAAACCATGTTGTTACACATATTATTGATATAATGATGTTGCTCAAGTTTACCTATAATCTAAGAATTTAAGAGAATTTGAAATCAGATATTTAACTTCCCCTGAAAACAAACAAACAAACAAAAACCCATTGCCATCCAGTTGATTCCGACTTTTAGTGACCACATAGGAAGGAGGAGTTATATCAATATTTATCAGTGTCTGAGCCTGCCATTAGTGTGTAAGATGACATGTTTATGCACACTGTTTATCTCTCAATGACTAGTACATACTAAATCTGTACTGAAGAAAAACAAGAAGGAAGGGAGGGAGGGAGAAAATGAGAGCATAGAAGAAATAGACAGGGAGAGGACAGAAATGAAGAAGAAAGAGGGGAAGGAAGGGCAGAAGGAAAGAAGAGAGGAAAGGAGGAAGGAAACCCAATGATGGGAAATAGAGCTTCAAGACCCAAGACCCTGACCCCATCCCCACCTGCCAAGGCATCTTCCCTCTCCTTGATCTTCATAGCTCTGAGTTCCCTGGTCCCAGCCTCCCTCCTGCCCACTCTTTGGGGCTGGCTTGCCCACACTTACCTCCTTGAGCTTCCCACTGGTGAAGGTTGGGGAGATAATGGCCCTGATCCACTTCCACATTTCATCCTCTGCCATGGGGAGACCTGATTTCAAACTTCCACTTAAAGTGAAGTTCTAAAGAGGATTGTGTGAACAAAAACAGGCATACTCGGGAGTTTATCTAAGGGAGGATTAGACACATTAGCAAAAACAAATAATGTGTGACATTGCCTCTTTCTAGAGTGCTCAGCAGTGGGATGCAAAGGTGGGCTGTTGAGGAAGAGGACAACCTATCAACAGGTCTGGTGTGGTGTGCTGAGATCTAATGCTGAAAGCTTCACCCTTTGCAAAGCAGAGTGCCTCTGTCACTAGGGTAAGCGGTTCTTAAACCAGTCCTTGTGGCAGAACTAGCCAGTCTATTTATTTCTTTGCCAGAGTCAAGGTGAGAAACATAATTAGACATGAATGTTTCTAAATGATTAGTTTTTAGTCTAACACAACACACTGGAGAGAAGATTGTCGAAATCTTATGTGAAGAATGGATAACACCTCCCCCCCGCTTTGAAATGTGAAGAAGCTCAGATACCTAAAGGGCCTGCATTGTGCTGGGGTCACCAGGTTGGTTTGCGCCAAAAATGGGACTAGAAACCAGATTTGGAACATTTGCCACTAATAATAGATTGCGACGTGTACAGGAGAACTTTCCAGAAAATTTGTGTCCAGCATGTTTCGGCACTGTTTAACGTTGGTACTACTGTGCTGTGGGTGAATGGAAGAGTGATTATAAAATTGATTAAAACATGATCTTGGCCCTAAAGACACAAAAGAATTAATCTCCAATGGTGGCATTGTTGTTATTATGACAGGTGGAAATGGGAGAGATTTTGACAGGAGCCCACCCGAGATCTTCCAAATCCCCCTTGCATGAGATACTGCCAATTGGCAAGGGCCCCTAATCCATCATAATCATTCAGATCCTAGCCACCATGACATATGGCCACTTTAACTTTTCCAAAGGATAAATAATACTACTTTGGATTCCACCATTGGATATTGTAATTTCCATATTAACTTGTCTTTATTTTTGAAAAATCACCACTGGTTCTCAGGCAACTGGCCAGCCTCTTAGATTCTGGCATGATTTTAGACTTAAGGCATATTTTTCAAAGCCCTTCGAACACAAAATGGAAATATGAATATGGAAAAGGGCTTTAAGCATGTTAACTCATGATTCATTCCTATCTCAGGTTTAGAGCAAGGGAAAGGAAATAACCAGCGGAGAAAGCCCAAGTTGAACTCACTTCCTATTAGGAACACGCATGTAAGAAGCAAGCTCTCATTAGAACCTACCTGTCGGTTGGTAAAAACAGTGTAGAAGTCCTTGACCAGAATCGTCTTGATGAGGACAGGATCCAGGATGACCCTGATAGGCTATCTGCCTCCATATATGCTGTTGCAAATACCAACACCCAAAACAAGACTAGAGGTAAATGGACTATCTATATTTTTATTTTTCACTTGTACAATTTAGCGATCTCAATTACATCAATCATGTTGCATAACCACCACCAATCAGTATTGCCAAATTTTCCATCACCATAAACAGAAACTCACTGATTCCTCAACAACTCTTGCTCCCTCCCTCCCCTGGTTCTTGTTGTTGTTGTCTTGTGCCCTGGAGTTGATTCCGACTCATGAGGACCCATGTGTTACAGAGCAGAATTGCTCCATAGGGTTTCCTTGGCTGCAATCTTTATGGAAACAGATCACCAGGCCCTTTCTTCCGTAGTGCTGCTGGGCAGGTTCCAACCACCAACTTTTTGGTTAGCAGCTGGGCACAAACTGTTCGCGCCAGCCAGAGTAACCACTGATAACAATTTGGTCTCTATGCGTTTGCTTACTATAGATATTTCATATAAGTGAGATCATTCAATATTTGTCCTTTTGTGATTGAGTTAATTCACTATGTAAAACATGTTTCCCAACCCCCAGTTTCCTAGTTAGCAATCTTGGCTTTTTGGTTATTTTCTGTCTAGGAACTTTATTATTAAGCAACCCCCCTTTCATTTTTCTCCTTATCACTTGAATAAAAATCTGAGTATCTAACTACAAGGATATAGCCTAGTATTATTTTTTTCACTGTCTCAAACCTACCTATTGCTCACCTTTTTATCAAGCATCGTATCTTTCAGCCATGTTGAAATATTTAATTCTGATTGTGCACAAGATATTCCAGAGTCTTTTTGCCTCATTCTGCTTTGGCACATGCAATCTTAAGAGTTCCTTTTGAATCAGTTTTGACAAATGTGATTACCACCACCCAAAATATGATATAGAACATCGCCTCACTCATCTCCCCACACCAAGTCCACATTGTCTGTATTACTTCATGTTTAGCTTCCTTTGCCCAAAATAATATCAGTGAGATTTATGCACATTGGTGTGAGTATCAATAGTTTGTTTCTTCTTATTGCTGAGTAGTAAGTATTTCATGGTATGGATATGCCACAGTTCGTTTACCCATTTTGTGTTGATGAGCATTTGGATTATGAATAAGGATGTTGTTATGGATTGAATTGTGTTCCCAAAAATGATATGTCGAAGGCCTAACCCCTTTACTGGTGAATGAGACCTTTTTGGGGTATAGGTTTTTATCTGATGTGGTCAGTTAACAAGGTCGCACCAGTGTAGGGTCTGTCCTAGTCTCTTCTGAGTGGTGTCTTATAAAAGGGGAGAACAGAGACAGAGTTACACAGGGGGAAGATGCCATGTGAAGATGTATCTACAAGCAGCAAAGGAACGCCAAGGATTGCCATTAGAAGCCCTGAAAGAAGTATGAATCAGTTCCTTCCTCAGGACCCTCAGAAGGAATCAACATGGCCAATACCCTGATGTGGGCTTCTAGCCTCCAGAAAAATAAATTTCAGTTCTTTAAAGCCGCCCAGTTTTTGGTATTTTGTCATGGCAGAACTAGAAACTAAGGCAGCTGCTAGGAACATTCTAATACAAGTCTTTTTGTGGACACATGTTCTCATTTCTCTAGGGGTGGAATCGCTGGACCATGGGATAAATGTATGTTTAACTTGAGAAAAGTACTGTCAAACCATCCCTTAAAGTGGTTGTGCCATTTTACACCCCCACTGGCAATGTATGAGAGTTCCAGTTGCTCCACATCCTCATCAATACATTTGTCAAGATCCTACTGTTACATTAGTTTCTCCAAGAAGATTTGGGAGGGGTGAGTCCTTGTCCTGTGCCTGATTCAGGACCCTGAATGCATACTTTTGGCCCAAATACAGGCTAATTAATTTTCAAGTGGACCAGGATATTGAAATGCCTCCCAATCCAGTATACAAGTGACCAGTTTTGAAGGTCAGGGATGTTAGACAACAAAGATGACAGTGGACACTGTGGCCTTGCTGCCTCATTTCCAGGCTGGCTGATGGGCTGGGCTTTTATACAGCATGGTACTGCTCCAAAGAGAAGACTCCTGATGCTTTATCTTACTGTGGGTGTGGGAGAGGGCTTAATTGTGAGACCCTTACCCCCATATTTTGCCATATTTCTTAGAACATTCCAAGTCAAATTCTAACATTCCCTGTAGAAGAGGAAAGTCTGTTAGACAGATGATAAAAAGGCTGTACATAAAATGCTGTGTAATTACTGCTTAGATACTTTAAGGGCCCTTTTCCATTTCCCTGTCCATTGTTTCCCAAAGTGATACGCAGATGATTTTGTGGGTACATGCACAAATATTTGTTCTGTTAATGTTAACTACTTGTGGGTAAATTAGGAAAAATATATTTTATTATAGTTATGTAAGTATAAACCAAACCACACCCATTGCCATTGAGTTGATTCGGACTCATAATGATCCTATAGGACAGAGTAGAACTGCCCCATAGGGTTTCCAAGGAGCAGCTGGTGGATTTGAACTGCTGACCTTTTAGTTAGCAGCTATAGCTCTTAACCACTGTGCCACCAGGGCTCCTATATAACTATAGCACATTAAATTCAGAATTTTCAAGATATGGTTTCTTAAGATAAAGCTATATTGATTTATTCCAGTGTTACAGGGTAGAACTGTGCTCCATAGGGTTTTCTTGGCTATGATCTTTACTGAAGCAGATCACTAGACCTTTCTTCTGCACAGCCACTGAATGAGTTTGAACTACTAACCTTTAGGTTAGTAGTCAAGTGCAAACAGCTGTGTCATGACTTGATGGTAATGGCTATAATGATTTAAATAAAAAAAAAGGGGGGGTGGAGGTTTCTTTAAAGAAGATCATTAAGTAAATAATAGTAGAGGTGGTATTTGGATATGGGCAAACTTGGTGAAAATGGTACCTGAATGTCAAAATTTTGGACAACATTGGACTAGCTCAAAATCCTGACCATGTATGGAAGGAGATCATGCAGGAATTTAAATCTTTAGCCTTTGGCCTAATGAAATTCTTACCCAGGGATGGGGACAGAAATCCAAGTGTTCTACTCCACCACTTTTCAACCTGAAAAATCAGCGCTGGTTTACGTCTATTTTTCCAAATTAGTCTACTAAGTGGAATTTAGCTGCAAGGGGTGGATTTATCATGCAAACAATCTCCACACTACTGCTTCATCCAGTTGGTGCTGAGAGATCTGTGGATTATGAGAATGAAATCTCATCTCCCCGGAGCACAGGGGGAAGACATTGCTCCAGAAATTTAAAAAGAAAAATCCACACATTCCATTGTGCAAATCCATCGGGGCCAGGGGCTTGTGAAAAAATTATTTCCACCTTCAGCCAGTCAAACCTTCTCCTGTGGAGATTGCAATAATAAGGCCTCTTTGCCTTGTCTTGGGCCTCGGTTTTAGTCTTCCTTCCTCCTTGTCTTCCTAACTCTACCTCTTAATTTCAAGACAGAGGGCAGAAGAATTAGAATTAGTTGAACTAGCCAAGAAATTCCAAGTTCTGGGGGGCAAAATGGCTCTGACACACACTCACCTTTCGATATTCCAAAAATGTCTCAACAAGTGGTAGAGGACTGGGTCCAGGAATACCCAGCTTCTGAAAAAATTTATATGGCCATATCCCATACCTATGAAGGAAAGAGAGGCTGAAAGTGAAGATGCTTGTCCAGTCGAACTCCCTGCCATGATGGAAATGCTCCATATCTGTGCTGTTCATTATGATAACCACTAACCACATTTAATTACCGAACACTTGAAATGTGGCTAGCGCAACTGAGGAGCCGAATCCATACAAAGGCTAGTTCTATAGTCAAAATGATCCAAAACACCCCTTCAGTCCACCTATCTCATTTCTTCCTTTGCAGGGAGTGATGAGAGATGGGTAGTCCCTGGATGGTGTGAACGGTGAATGCACTCGGCTGCTAACTGGAAGCTAGAGGTTTAAATTCACCCAGAGGAGTGTTGGAAGAAAGGCCTGGTGATTTACATTAGAAAAATCAACTGTTGAAAACCCCATGGAACACTGTTCTACTTTTACACACATGGGGTCGCCATGGCACCACTTTTTTTTAAGTTGGCCGCATGGATTTCCATAGTTGGATTGCTGTTAGTTGTCGCCAAATCTATTCTGACTCATGGCAACCCGTGTGTTACAAAGTAGAACTGCTCCAGAGGGGTTTTTTTGGCTGCAATCTTTACAGAAGCAGGTCATCAGGCCTTTCTTCTGAAGAGCTGCTGGGTGGGTTTGAACCTCCAGCCTTTAGATTAGCAGCCATGTGTAAACTGCTTGTGCTACCTAGGGGTTTGACATCTAACTCTGGATAAAAGAAATTCTCTCTGACCTACATAACCTACTCATGTCATTCTGACATGATAAAGCTACAAAACAATAACTTATGTATGATTTCATCATATTTTCTTTTAACATTTAATTGTGCTTTAGGTGAAAGTTACATAGCAAATTAGTTTTCCAATCAATGATTCTTACACTAATTGTTCCGTGACGTTGGTTGCAGTTCCTGCAATGAGTCAGCACTCTCCCAATTTCCTCCCTGGTTTCCCCATTTCCATTAGTCCTGTTTCCCTGTCCCTCCTTGCCTTCTCATCTTTGGTTTTGGGCAAGTGTTGCCCTTTTGGTCCGTTATAGTTGATTGTTCTAAGAAGCACGTTCTTCACAGGTATTAATTATTGTTTATTTTATAGCCCTTCTATTACTTGGCTGAAAGGTGACCTCCCAGAGTGTCTTCGGTTTCAAGTTAGAAAGTTGTCTGAGGGCAACAGTCTTGGGGGTTTCTCCAGTCTCTTTCAGACCAGTAAGTCTGGCATTTTTTGTTTGTTTGTTTGTTTCAATTTGAATTCTGTGCTATGTTTTTAACCCATTCTAACCAGGACCCTCTATTGTGATCCTGGTCAGAGTGGCCTGTAGTGGGAGCCAGGCACCATCTAGTTCTTCTAGTCTCAGATTAGAGGAGGCTATGATTCATGTGAGCCATTAGTTCCTTGGTGCCAGTGAACATGAACATGATCTTATTTGGAAACAAGGTCTTCGAAAGATGAGTCCTGTGTTGGGAATTCAAGCTTAGATGCCAGGCCCTGGGCAATGTCAGCCTGTGTGGAGTGGGCACCTGGGTACCCCAACCACCCATCCTGTGTATAACCCCAAGGCCCTGTTCAGAGGGGCAGGAGCACCCCAACCAGCTGAGTAGGTGTCTACAGACCACGGCTTCTTCCAGGAAGGGTTGCCCCAACACCCTCCTGCTTCTCCTCATCCACCCAGCCCCACACCCTCTTGCTTTTCCTCACCCAACCTGTCCTCCACGCCCTCCAGCTTTCCTTCACCCATTCAGCCCCCACCCTCCCAAGCTCTCCTCAACCTTCCAGCCCCCCCACCCTCCTACTGCTCCTCACCCCACCCAGTCCCCCCACCCTCCTGCTTCTCCTCACCCTACCCAGCCCCTCACACCCTCCTGCTTCTCCTCCTCTACTCAGCTCCCCACACATTCCTGTTTCTCCTCACTCCACCCAGCGCCCCCACCTCATTGCTTCTTATCACCCACTCAGCTCCCCACACCCTCCCCACCTCTTCTCACCCCCATCCAGTCTTCCACACTCTCCTGCTTTCCCTCACCCCATTCAGCCTCCCACACTTTCCATCTCTCCTCACCCCATCCAGTCCCCCACAGCCTCCCACCCCTTCTTCCTCCACCCAGTAATCTCAGCAAGGCAAACCTTAGGGAGGCTGGGCCCCCCCGACCCACTTCTTGTTAATCCCATGTTGGATGGAGACTTCCCACCCTCTGACACCGACCCAGAGTGGGAGAAAACGGTGGAGACTCACAGCAGCAAGAGGGTGCCGCCAGCCACCAGGAGCACCCAGGTCTCTGCTCCGAGGCTGGGCAGAAAGGCCATACCAGGCTTGGATCTAGCCTCCAGCTGCAGAAGGATAGGTCTGCAGGGCAGCCTTGTGGGTTTTATTTACTTGGCTGCAGGTCACACGTGCCTCTGGGGCACACCTGCTAGGAAGCCTCTTGCACCATCTCCCTCTCTAACCAGGAGGAGGAGAAGGTTTGAGCACCCAATGATTTCCTGTGATGACATGTGTTTTGGTTTCAGAATGCTGAGCTAGTCCCAAAGCAGGTGACCCCCAAGGTCCCTAGCTGGCGCTCCTGAAAGGCAGCACAGCCTCCAAGTTCTCAGAGCTGCTCCTGGGCTAGCCTCGGGTTCAACATGCAGGTCACACAGCCCCGAGGCCAGTAATGCACCTCTGTGTCCTGGTTTGCACAAGCTCCAGTGCACTTGGGGTGGGAGTCTTTCTTTCTGTTAAGGAACTGCTCTCCCTGCAGCCCCCAAAAAACAGGACCATCCCCGGCGCTGGTCCTGTGTTTGCCCATGTGCCTCCTCTCCAAGTCCTCCTCTTGCTTTCCAACTCCTTCTCTCCTTGAGAAGAGAAAAAAGACGCTAGCTTTGGCCTAAGACCAAGCAACATTCCAGTCCTGCCTGAACCAGCCACTTACTGGTATGTGATCTTGGGAAATTTACTTAGCTCTTTGCATCTGTATTCTTTTCTTTAATGAAAACCAGTTATCATTGAAACAAGTCTGACTCGTGGTGCCCTCACATGTGTCAGAGTAGAACTGCCCTCCATGGGGTTTTCAGAGGCTCTCAGGCCTTTATTTTGAGGCACTTCCAGACAGACTCGAAACTCCAAACTTTCAGTTCTCTTCCTTTGGCACCACCATGGGTTCACGTGGTAAAGATAAGATTCTGTGGTACGGGCATTCTACAGTCGATTTAATGATCCACTTATTGAGGGACATTTTGGTTGTTTCATATTTTAGCTATTACAAATAAAGCTGCTGTGAACCATTGTTTGCAGGTTTGGGGGAAGACATAAACTTTCCTCATTGGGATAAATGTCCAGGGTCCTATGGTAAATGCATGTTTGTTATTTTTTGTTGTTGTTTTTGTAGTCCAATCCTCACATTAACTTTATCATAGCAATTCCATTTTTTTCTCCTGAGAATGTCATTTTTTTAAAATAATACTTCATTGTGTTTTCTGTGAAGGTTTACACAGCAGTTTAGATTCCCATTCAGAAATCTCCTGAGGACTTTTTCTGTGGTCTGTTCGACTTTCAGTCTCGTTTCCGTCACCCCTCGTGTTTGGAGCAAGCAAGTCTTCAACTCTCCAGTGCTCAGCATTCTCCAAAATGTACCCTCCCTCAGAGCAAGGAGACTGGACTCTCACTGCAAACTCCATGGCACTAAGGGGTGAGCGGGACTTTCTCTTTGAAATGGTGTCCTTGGGGACCCCATGGAATTCTCTGGCACCACAAAGCCAGCAGGCCAGGGATGCTATCTCGCTGGAGAATTGGACAGAAACGTAAGCCTTTTTTTAATTTATTTATTGCATTTTTTTTTTTTAAATTGTGCTTTAGGTAAAAATTTACAGCTGAAGTTAATTTCTCATTCAAAAATTTATACACATATTGTTTTGTGGCATTGGTTGCAATTCCCACAATGTGACAGCATGCTCCCCCTTACCCCTTCTTTCCTCTCCCCCACCCCCCGCTCTGGTTTCCCGATGTCTTTTCTTCCGATTCCTGTCCCTTCTTGCCTTCTTGGCCTGCTTTTAGACAGAAGCTGCCCATTTGCTCTCGTATATTTGATCGAACTAAGACACACATTCCTCACCTGTGTTATTTTTTGTTTTATAAGCCTGTCTAATCGTTGTCTGGAAAGTGGGCTTTGGGAGTGGTTTCAGTTCTGAGTTAGCAGAGTGTCCGTGTGCCATAGTTTCGGGGCTTCCTGCAGTCTCTGTCAGACCATTATTTCTGATCTTTTCACATGAATTTGAATTCTATTCTACATTTTTCGCCTTCTCTATCTGGCACTCTGCTGTGTTCCCTGTCAGGGCAGTCATTGGTGGTAACCAGGCACCATCTAGTTCTAGTCTCAGGCTGGTGGAGTCTCTGGTTCATGTGGTCCTTTAGCCCTTTGGGCTACTGTTTTCTTTATGTCTTTGATTTTCTTCATTCTCCTTTGCTCTGGGTGGGATGGGACCAGTATCTTAGATGGTCGCTTGCCAGATCCCAGACATTACTCACCAAAGAGGGATGTAGAACATTTTCTTTATAAACTATGTTATGCCAATTGACATAGATGTTCCCCGAGACCGTGGTCCCCAGGCCCCAACCCCAGCTACTTGGTCCTTCAAAGTGTTTGGATGTGTCTTGGACACTTCTATGCTTTTGATTTGGTCCAGTTGTGCTGAGTTCCCTGTATTGTGTGTTGTCCTTCCCTTCAGTGACGTTGACAGTTATCTACTATCTAGTGATTTCCCCTTCTCCTCCCTCCCCACCCTCATAACCATCAAAGAATGCTTTTTTATGTGTGTAAACCTTTTCTTGAGTTCTTACAATAGTGGTCTCATACAGTACTTCTCCTTTTGTGACTGACTTATTTCACTCACCATAACGCTCTCCAGATTCATTCATGTTGTAAGATGTTGCCCAGATTCATCATTGTTCTTTATCATGGCATAGTATTCCATTGTGTGTGTACCATAATTTGTTTATCCATTCACCCGTTGATGGGCATTTAAGTTGTTTTCACCTTTTTGCTATTGTGAGTAGTGCTGCAGTGAACATGGGTATGCGTATGTCTGTTCATGTGATGGCTCTTATTTCTCTAGGGTAAATTCCTAGGAGTGGGATTGCTGGATTGTATGGTTATTTCTAGTTTTTTAAGGAAATTCCATACCATTTTCCAAAGTGGTTGTACCATTTTACATTCCCACCAGCAGTGCATGAGAGTTCCAATCTCCCCACAATCTCTCCAGCATTTGTTATTTTATGGGTTTTTTTTTGTGTGTGTGTGTGTGTGTGTGTGCTAGTAATGTTGGGGTGAGATGGTACCTCAGTGTAGTTTTGATTTGCATTTCTGTAATGGCTAATGATTGAGAACATTTCCTCATGTGTCTGTTAGCCGCCCTTCTTTGATGAAGTGTCTGTTCATATCCCTTGCCCATTTTTTAATTGGATTATTTGTCTTTTTGTTGTTGAGAAGTTGCAGTATCTTGTAGATTTTAGAAATTAAACCCTTATTGGATATGTAGTAGCCAAAATTTTTTTCTGAGTCTATAAGTTCTCTTTTTACTCTTCTGGTGAACTCTTTTGATGAGCATAAGTGTTTGACTTTTAGGAATTCTCAGTTACCTAGTTTCTCTTTTGGTGTTTGTGCATTGTTAATTATGGTTTGTATCCTATTCATGCAATGTATTAGTGCCCCTAGCATTGTCCCTATTTTTTCTTCCATGATCCTTACTGTTTTCAATTTTATATTTAGGTATTTGATCCATTATGAATTAGTATTCGTGTATAGTGTGAGGTATGGGTCCTGTTTCATTTTTTTGCAGATGGATATTCTGTTATGCCAGCACTATTTGTTAAAGAGACTTTCTTTTCCCCAATTAACAGACTTGGGGCCTTTGGCAAATATCAGCTGCTCATAGATGGATAGATTTATGTCTGGGTTCTCAGTTCTGTCCCATTGGTCTATGTGTCTGTTGTTGTACCAGTACCAGGCTCTTTTGAGAACCATGGCTGAATAATAGTTTCTAAAATCAGGTAATGTGAGGCTTCCCACTTTGTTCTTTCTCTTCAGTTATGTTTTACTTATCCGAAGCCTCTTCCCTTTCCATACAAAATTTTTTATTTGTTTCTCTATCTTGTTAAAAAATGCTGTTGGAATTTAGATCAGGGTTGCATTGTATCTGTAGATCACTTTGGGTACAATTGACATTTTCACAATGTTGAGTCTTCCTATCCATGAGCAAGGTAAGTTTTTCCACTTATGTAGGTCTCTTTTGGTTTCTTACAGTAGTGTTTTGTAGTTTTTTGTCTAGGACTTTTGTGTCCCTGGTTTGATTTATTTAAGAACTTTACCTTCTTTGGAGCCATTGCAAATGGGATTGATTTGGTGATTTTCTTTCTGAAGTTCCCTTTTTGGTGTAGAGGAATCCTACTGATTTTTGTTTGTTAATCTTGTATCCTGCTACTTTGTTGAAATATTTATTAGTTCCAGTAGCTTTCTTGCGGATTCCTTGGGGTTTTCTGTGTATAAGATCATATCATCTGTGAACAGAAATAGTTTCACCTCTTCCTTACCAATCTGGATGCCCTTTATTTTTCTTGCCTTATTTCTCTAGCTAGGACTTCCAGCACAATGCTGGCTAAGAGTGGTGATAAAGAACATCCTCATCTGGTTCCTGTTCTCAAGGAGAATCCTTTCAGTCTCTCTCTGTTTAAAATGATGTTGGCTGTTGGCTTTGTATAAACACCATTTGTTATGTTGACGAATTTCCCTTCTATTCCTATTTTACTGAGAGTTTTGGTCAGGAATGGGTGTTGGACTTTGTGAAATGCCTTTTCTGTGTCGATTGATAAGATCATGTGGTTCTTTTGTTTTATTTATGTGGTGGATTACATTGGTCGATTTTCTAATGTTGAACTATCCGTGCATACGTAGTATGAATCCCACTTGATCATGTTGTATTATTTTTTTGATATGCTATTGAATTTTATTGGCTAGAATTTTGTTGAGGATTTTTGCATCAACGTCCATGGGGCATATTGGTCCATAATTTTCTTTTTGTTGTTGTTGTGTCTTTGCCTGGCTTTGGTATCAGTGTTACACTGGCTTCACAGAATGAGTTTGGGAGTATTCCTTCCTTTTCTATGCTCTGAAATAGCTTTAGTAGTATTGGTGTTAGCTCTTCTCTGAAAGTTTGGAATAATTCTCCATTGAAGCTGTCTGGGCCAGGGCTGTTTTTTGTTGGGAGTTTTTTTTTATTACCACTTCAATTTCTTATTTTATTATGAGGTTTTTTTTTCTTTCTTTTTTTAGGTTTTCTACCCCGGTTTGTGTTACTTTGGGTAGGTAGTGTGTCTAGAAATCTGTCCATTTCCTCTAGGTTTTCAAATGTGTTGGAGTACAATTTTTCATAGTATTCTGTTATGATCCTTTTTTTTTTTTTTCTGTTGAGTCTGTTGTGATATCACCTATCTCATTTCTTATTTGGGTTACTTGATTCCTCTCCTGTTTTTCCTTTGTCAGTTTGGCCAGTGGTTTGTTGATGTTGTGATCTTTTCGAAGAACCAACTTTTGGCCTTGTTAATTCTTTCAATTGTTTTTCTAATCTCTATTTCATTTATTTCTGCTCTAATCTTTATTATTTCCTTTCTTTTGGTGCCTGAGGGCTTCTTTCGCTGCTCTCTATTTGTTCAAGTTATAGGGTCAATGTTTTGATTTTGGCACTTTCTTCTTTTTTGATGTCTGTGTTTATTGCTATAAATTGACCTCTAAGCCCTCCTTTTGCTGTATCCCAAAGGTTTTGGTAAGATGTGTTTTCATTCTCTTTTGATTCTATGAATTTTTTAATTCCATCCTTAATTTCTTCTACTACCCAGTAGTTTTTAAGCAAGGTGTTGTTCAGTTACCATGTATTTGATTTTTTTTTCCTTGCTGTTGCTGTTGTTGATTTCTACTTTTATGGCATTATGATCAGAGAAGAAGCTTTGTATCATTTTGAAGTTTTGGGTTTTGTTAAGGCATGCTTTGTGGCCTAAAAAATGGTCTATTCTGGAGACTGTTCCATGAGCATTGGAAAAAGAATGTATCATTTGCTGCTATTGGGTGGAGAGTTCTGTATATGTTTATGAAGTCAAGTTGGTTGATTGTGGCATTTAGAGCTTCTGTATCGTTATTAAAGTTCTTTCTAGATGTTCTCTCCTTCACTGAAAGTGATGTGTTGAGATCTACTATTATTTTGGAGCTATTTAATACTGTTACACTTTATTTTATGTATTTTGGAGCCCTGTTGTTGTATGCGTATATATTTATTATGGTTATGTCCTCCTGGTGTATTGACACCTTAATCATTATATGGTGCCCTTCCTTATCCTTTATGGTGGATTTTGCTTTAAAGTCTATTTTATCAGAGATTAATATTGCCACTCTTGCTCTTTTTCGTTGTTGTTTGCGTGATACATTTTTTTTTCCTTTCTTTGAGTTTTAGTTTGTTTATGTCTTTGTGTCTAAGGTGTGTCTTTTGTAGACAGCATATAGATAGATCATGTTTTTTTAATCCATTCTGCAACTCCCTGTCTCTTTACTGGTACATTTAGGCCATTTACATTCAGTGTAATTATTGATAGGTAGGAGTTAACCACAGTCATTTTGATTTTTTGTGTGTGTGTGTGTGTGATGTTTACAGTTTCTTGGTTATGCTTAATTTTCCGTGCTGAGTCATTTTTCTTCGTGTATTTTCTTTTCATCTCTTTCATTCGTCTTGATTTTGTGTTTGCTGAGTCTTCATGTTTTTCTTTTTAATTTGATGGCTAGGTTTGTTAGCTTCCTTTGTGGTTACCTCGACATTTACCCTTGTTTTTCTAAGTTTAAACCAGTCTTTTATTTCTTCATATTCCCTTAATTTCCTCTCCATATGCAAGTTCTATGACTGCACCATTTATTCCCTCTTTTGTGTTTTGACGTTGTCATCATTTCCATATTGACATCTTTTGTTCCCTTTTTCAGTCTTTTAGCTTTGATTTGTTTTTGCAAATTCCCTATCTGGGTTGATAACTGGTTGATCTGTCCTGTGTCTTAGTCTTGGATTGTTGTCTGGTGCTGTTGATTCTCTAACTGGAGGACTCCCTTTTATATTCTTTGTAATTTTGGTCTGGTTTTTACAAATTCCTTTAATTTCTATTTGTCTGGAAATGGTCTAATTTTGCTATCATATTTGGGAGATAATTTTGCTGAATATATAATTCTTGGCTGGCATTTTTTTCTTTTTTTTTCCTTCAAAGCTTTATATATGTCATTCCATTGCCTTCTTGCCTGCATGGTTTCTGCTGAGTAATCAGCTCTTAGTCTTATTGGTTCTCCTTTGTGGGTGACTTTTTGTTTATCCCTAGCCATTCTCAAGAGTTTTTCTTTGTCTTTGATTTTGGCAAGTTTGATTATGATATGTCTTGATGACTTTCATCTGGGGTCTATTCTATATGGGGTTTGTTGAGCTTCTTGGATAGATATCTTCTTGTCTTTCATATAGGGAAGTTTTTTGCCAGCAAATCTTCAACAATTCTGTGTTTTCTGTTATCTCCCCTATTCTGGTACTTCAATCACTCGTAGGTTTTTCCTCTTGATAGTATCACACATAATTCTTAGGTTTTCTTCTTTTTTTATTCTTGTTTCTGATTTTTCCTCAAACAAATTTGTGTCAAGAGATTTATCTTTAGTCTCTCTAATTCTGACTTCCATTGTCTCAATTCTGCTCCTATGACCTTCTATTGAGTTGTCTAATTCTGAAATTTTATTGTCAAGTTTTTCAATTTCTAGTTGCTGTCTCTGTATTGTTTCTAGCAGCCTATTTATTCTGTCATTTTTTCTTGTATTGTTTTCTTGAATTCTTCTATTGCTTTGTCTCTATGTTCGTTGGCTTGGTGTGAGTTTTGCCTGATCTCCTTTCTGATCTTTTGGAGAGCTCTGTACATTAGTTTTTTTAATTCTTTGCAGTTTCATTGCTTTATCTTCCTCTGGAAGGTTTTCTGGATCTTTTTTGGTCACTTGCTGCAGCCATCTTGTCCTCCTTCTTTATGTGATTTGTTGTCTCCAAGGCATCAATAAGTTATTATCTTTATTGTATTTTTCTTTACTATGCCCTGTATTTTTGTTTTGTTTTGTTTTGGTATATCCAAGTAGGCTGGGCATGTGTGCTACTTTGGTTGTTGGTGTTGTTGAAGCTCTCACATTCTGTCTCCAGGTGGTCTGAGCGACTGCTAGGTGTGTAGGCCTAGGAATCTGTTTACTGTTCTTGCACGGGTGTGGTTATTCAGGGCACAGTTGTCAGGGTTGTCAGTCACTAATTGTGTGGTACAGACTCTTTCCTACAGTCTGAGGCAGGCAGGGCTGCATTAGGGTGTTTGGAGCAGGCACAGGTCTCTGGTTGCAGTAGGGGGGGGCGATGTGTGGGGCAAGGCAGGGGGCTGTTGGCTGCCCTGGGTGCCTGAATGGAGGGTGTGTCCCTGTCTGCTAGCGTGCATAGTGCAGCTGAATCTTGGGTGCCCAATGTTACTGGCTGGAGGAATTGAGAGACACCACTAATTCTCAGACCCCTGTCATGGGTGGCTAGATGGAGTAGGTGGTACTACCGGCCCTCAGGCCCCCAGTGTGGGTGGGTGAGGCCCCTCCTTAGGGGGGCTGTGTGGTGTTGAATGTCACAAATCTGCAACTCCTCCTTGGCTGCTACAAGTGAAAATGGGCTTCAGGTGTATGCCCTGCCCATTTTATGCTAATGAGGGTGTACGGTGTTGAATCTGCACACAAGGCACTGAGTGAGGATGAAGGGCTCTGCAAGTCTGTGGACCCCCATGCCAGTGCTGGGTGAAGGGGCAGGGCCTCCCAAACTGTCCTTAGTTCCCAGCTTAGGGGACATGGCATTGTTGAATGCCATGGGACTGGTGTAGGAGCAGGATGGGAGATGGATGAGGGGAAAGGAGTGTTTCTTCACTGTGAAGCTCTGCTGGGGGAAGGGGTTATTTTGCCAGTGCACGTGGTAGGTTGGAAGCTTGCACTTAACTTTCACAAGTGTGGTGTCGCTTCTGTTTGGTTCTGGAGGTGCGTGCAGATTCACTGCTGCTTGGCTGCACCAGATGTGGTGGGCCACAGCTGGGGATGTTTCTGCTTGCCTCAACTCGTGTGTGCTATGCAGACTCAGCTAGCAGGGTGCCAGTAATCCTGTGATCTGTAGTTCCCCATTTCCCCTGCTTTTGAACTCTCTCTCCTTCCACCTGCTGCTCATTCAGATTATTCAGCTTTGTCTTTGATGATTAGGGTTCCTAGATTGTCATATATATCTGATTCACTTGTTTTTTCGGGTCTTTGTCATAAGAAGGATGACTGTAAGCATCTGACTCTTCTGCCATCTTGGCCCTGCCTCCAGAAGCCTTTTTAAGATACCTTAGAAATATGATTTTTTTTTGTTAAAATATTGGAGTCTGGATCAGATTTAACCCTATAATGTAGTGGTTTTCTTAATGACTGCGGAAGATTGTCTTATCTGAGGATAAGCAGGATATTTTAAGACCACAGAGCACAAAATCAACAGCTTGAAATTTGTGCCCATGCAGCCCATTAATTGAGTTAAGCCATTAAAAAGAAACAATTTTTGGCAAATATTGAGGTACTTGTGCAAGCAAAGCCCTGGACTCTTTCAAAGCATTTAAACTAAGCATCTGGTGAACCAATAATTTTAGAAAAATGGGCTGTTTGATCATAAGAGTTTGCAAAACCTTCTGTGGCTCCCAAATAAACGATCTGAAAATCATTCCATTTCATGGCAAAACCAAACCTCTAAAACTTCATTGTACAACAACCCAAATGTCCATCAACAGATGAACGGATAAACACAATGTGGTCCATCCATACAATGGGATGTTACTCCGCCATAAAGAGAAATGATGTGCATGGATGAACCCTGAAAACACGATGCTGAGTGGAATGAGTCAGACACATATAATACTGGAAAAACACTGTATAATCACACTTATATGAAATAACTAGAATAGGCAAATGCATAGAGACAGAAGGATTAGTGGTTACAGGGCCAGAGGGAAGGTGGAAATGGGGAGTTTTTGCTTAAGGGGCACTGAGTTTCTGTTCGTGGTGATGATAAAGTTTTGGAAACAAATAGTGGTGATGGTTGCACAACATTGTGGCGTATAATTACTGCCACTGAAAAGTACACTTAAATATGTTTAAAATGGCAACTTTTGTTATATATATTTTACCACAGCTAAAACAAAAAATAAAAAAACTTAATTGAGAATTTAACAGAAATTGGCAACAACCGTGTTAACTTTCATTCTTCTTAGGAAGTACTGCAAAACTTTGCCATAAGTCTGGAGACCAGTCCTTGCTTTGGCATTTTTCTTAGCACTGTGGGTCTCATTA
>NW_004444087.1:491975-493903 GCF_000243295.1 Trichechus manatus latirostris
GCCTCTGGGTGGACTCAAATCTCCAACATTTCAGTCAGCGGCTGAGCACATTAACCATTTGCACCACCCCATGACTCTGGTAAACCCTTTGGCCCCTTGATAACTGTTATCGCTGTGTACAAGGAAGTAATTGCCCTACATTGATTGGGAACAATAGGGATCACTCATTGCTTCTCACTCAGGGTTGGGAAGAGGTTGTGGTGTGGGCAGGGAAATATAGAGAAAGAAAGAAACCTGCTTTGTGTTATCCTTTACCTGAGTCAACCCCAAATATTTTTGTTGGGTGGGTGCAGCTATGTTGACCTACAGAGTAGGGCCCCTGCCTATTGGGCCAATTAAAATGAGTCCATAGTTTTCATGTAGCATTATGCCCTAGGGATGCTTCTTTCGTGGAAAGCAGACCAGCTGGTCACGGAAGGCTACAGCTGAAGAACACTGTGAAGGTGTCATGCCTGAATCAGTGAATCTTTGTTTTGATGCTGTAGACATCCAGCTGTCTTGGCATTGGAACAGGTTTACTCTGCTGTGCTCTTCTCTCCTGAGCCTAGGAAGCAGAGAGGGAGCCACTCTCCACTCTAGGGGAGGGACGGGGCTTCCCAGCAGCTTTGTTCTGCAGCCCGTGCTGTGTGGGGCCTCCAAGGGCAGTCCCCAGAGTCCCCGGCCCAGCCCATGAGGGGGACGAAGCTGGGGTTCACTAGTTGCTAGGGCATGAACATTCTCAGGTGAAGCTCATCAAAAGATATTTATTAAAGGGATGCCAGGAGATCTTGGAATTGACCAAGTGTGGAAACTTGCTGGAAGAAAGTTCTGGAAGTCCAGGCGATTGCAGAGAAAAATCTCAGAGGAACCCCCAGACTGAACTTCCTGTGCTGGGATTCACAGTTCGGGGGGAGCACTCACCTGTCACCTTTTGTCTTGGGAGGACGATGCCTAAGTATGGCCTGAGGTAACTTCTCAGAGGCAGTGAGGGTACCATTGGAAGCTAGATAGATTTACGTAGCTGAGCCACAAGCGAACTGTACCCTGGTGAGCTTGGCCACCTCGGGCCTCGATCAGCTCAGAGCTCCTTCACCAAGTATGGGTGCGGATGGTTCAGGGATTTGAGTGGACCCAACAACAGATGAATGAATAAACATGATGTGGTTCATCCATACAATGGAATATTACTCAGCCATAAAGAGAGATGAAGTTCTGATACATGTTATGACATGGATGAACCTTCAAAATACGACATTAAGTGAAATAAGCCAGACTCAAAAGGACAAATACTGTATGACCCCATTTAGATGAAATAGCCAAATATGAAGAAACCAAAGCTCATTACTGGTTGCCAGGGGTGGGAGGGAGGAAAAGGAGACGTTAGTGTTTAGGGGACACAGAGTTTATGTTAATAGTAATGGAATAATTCAGAAAAGGGCGGTGATAATGGTTGCACAACTTGAAGAATGTAATCAATGTCACTGAGTTATACAAGTAAACATTGTTGAGCTGGCAAATGCTTTGTTATGTATATTTGTACCACACACAATCACACACACTCACACAAGCACTGCTAAATTCTCTTCTAACTTACTTTTCCTTCTTTTGTGGGTTTTCTTCTCCAATCATTCAACAAGAAAATGGGGGGTTCTTTTCTCTATGATAAATGACAGCATTTTGAAAGTTTTTCTCTTAACTTTTCGATAATAATAATGGCAAGTCTTTGCATTACACATGCAAAGTTAACTCACGCACTTTCTCTTTATTGATGGAGAGGAAGTGTAAAAACAAACAAAACAAAACCCAAAAATACAGTTGCTGTCCAGTCAATTCCAACTCATGACAACTCCATAAGTGCAGAGTAGAACTGTGCTCCATAAAAGTACCAGGGGCTATGTGGGAGAAAAGACCTGGCGATCTGCTCCTGTAAAGATTACAGCCTAGGATAC
>NW_004444087.1:517100-518332 GCF_000243295.1 Trichechus manatus latirostris
AAAAAAAAAATTAAAAAAAAAAGGAAGTAGAATCTGGCTCCTTAGACAAGTCTTCTCTGGGTTAGGCTTCCTTGGGCTGACCTGAGACTGGGATCAGAGGGTCAGTTTGCATTTGGGGGTGATCCAGGAACACCAACAGGTGGAGAGAGGAAAAGAGGGAAGGCAGCAGTAAGGGCACATTCTCAGGCAAAACACTACTATGGGCACAGAGCCCTGTCCTAGAGGACCCAGGGAGATCAGGCATCTGAGAGCTATATCTCTTGGGCAGAGGGATGCAAACATGTGTCCACTCACCCCACATGCAGTGGCTGAAGGTGGCCACTGGTGTTGGAATTCTCTGGAACTTGGGCTAGGCATGCACAAGGAAGAAGTTCAGATCCTGGTGGGCAGACTGGCTGCAGGTGACTAATGGAGAGGCCTGGGGGTACAGGCGGTACATAAATAGCATCTGCTACATACCCCTCCCACAAGACATTTCTCAGGGGAAAGCAGAGACAAGGAAATTGAGTTATTTAATGCATGGTATCCTTCACCTATTTAGCCCCTGGGTGGTGCAAAAAGTTAACACAGTTGATTAACATATGTCTGTTTACATCACTGGGCTCTCAAGTTTTTTAAGAGTTCAACAACTCTATGTTGACATCATCCATCCATCCATCCATCCACCCACTCACCTACTCAACCACCCTCCCACCCACATACCCGCCCATCCATCTATCCATCCATCCATTGACCCATCCATCTCTCCTTCTATCCACCATTCACCCATCCATTCATTTTTCCGTCCATGTAGCCATCTATACATCCATCCTTCCGTAATCCATCCCTTCAACTACATATCAGTCCATCCATCCATTGTTCTATCATCCACCCAACCATTCCTTCATCCATCCATCCATCATCATCCATTCATTCTTCCTTCCATCATCCATCCACCCTTCCCTCCATCTCTCCATCCATCCACCATCCATCCTTCTATCTTCCATCCATCCATCTCCCAACCATTCATCCATCCTTCTATGTATCCCCATCATTTATCCATCTCTCTATCTCTTTATCAATCCATTTGTCCATTCATTTCTCCATCCCTTTATCCCTACGGCCTCTCTCAGGACCTACTACTACCACCATTTATTTAGTACTACTAGCAAGTTTGAGTTCCTGGATGGTGCAAATGTTTAATGCGCTCAGCTGGTAACAAAAAGGTTAGAGGTTTGAGTCCACCCAGATAT
>NW_004444087.1:518878-519797 GCF_000243295.1 Trichechus manatus latirostris
CCACACAGTCAAATGCCTTTGCATAGTTAATAAAAAATATGTAAACATCTTTCTTGTCTTCTCTGCTTTCAGCCAAGATCCACCTGACATCAGCAATGATATCCCTCATTCCACATCCTATTCTGAATCTGGCTTGAATTTCTGGAAGTTCCCTGTTGATGTACTGTTGCAACCACTTTTGAATTATTTGCAGCAAAATTTTACTTGCATGTGATATTAAACACACTGTTCAATAATTTCCATGTTCTGTTGGATCACCTTTCTTTGGAATGTGCACAAACATGGATCTCTTCCAGTCTGTTGGCCAGGTAGCTATCTTCCAAATTTGTTGGCCTTTTGTGTGTGTGTGTGTTCCTTTTTTAGTTTTTGTTTTAAAAGCTGTTCAGTACATCTGTGATCCTAAAAGGTGGCACCAGCCCTGTGTTTTTTCTCTCTGTCCTCCCGTCACGTTTGCCTATAGGGCCAGATTACCTAATAAGCAAGGCACACATGGCCCTAGTTGTTCCTTCTCACTAATCTGCAGTGCACAATTTTGCCTGTCTCCCACTAAATCAAAGATGTGGTGAAAGCAGTGTAAAATTGCTCACTACAGATTAGCAAGCAAATACAATTAAACCCGTGCATACCTTGCAAACCGTGCTTACTCGTTAATCTGCCTCTGTTTGCACTCATCTACTAGCCTAAATGTTGACAGCTCAAACCCACCCTGTGGCACTGTGAAAGAAAGGCCTGGCTTCAGGTTCTAGGTCTGAGTAACATGGTGTCTTAGTTATCTAGTGCTGCTATAACAGAAATACCACAAGTGGATGGCTTTAACAAAGAGAAATTTATTCTCTCGCAGTCTAGGAGGCTAAAATTCCAAATTCAGGGCATCAGCTCCAGGGGAAGTCTTTCTCTCTCTGTTGGCTCTGGAGCAAGG
>NW_004444087.1:521472-523506 GCF_000243295.1 Trichechus manatus latirostris
ACAATGGTGGAACAGACACAAAGTAGACATTTCCATTACAAATGAGAGAAATTGGAGGGAATGAAGGGATAATAGGCACCAAATAAGTCCCAGCAGAACATACGACATTAGCTTTCAAGCCCTGAAAATAATCCTCTATTCTCTGAGACCATTTAGGCAATGACCCTGCCTCCAGACCGTAGGTGTTGGCCACACTCCCCAAATTCTGGGTGAAGGCCCTTTGGCCCTGGGCTTCAGCTCTGCCTTCCAGACCCACCGGAACGGCAACTCTCCTCCCTTGCATTTGGGCAGCCCCATTCTCCTAGTTCATCTGACTGGCAACACTACCCTGTTGGCCCTGGCAGGCCCTGTTCTTCCCCTGGGGCATGGCAGCCCCACCCCCTCAGCTTTAGGCAGTGGATCCAGCCCCATCCCGCTGGCACTCATGAATGGTAGCCCCACACTCCAGAAATGAGTTGGTGAAAATCGGACTCTTTGAAACCTAAGAGGCTGTGGCCCCACCCTTAAAAACCCCAGAGGCCATGGCTCCACCCTTTGAGACCCCAGAGATGGTGGCCCTACCCTTTGAGACTGAGGCAGCTCTGCTTCCTATGTTCCTTGTCTCTTTAGCTTCTGTTCTTGGTTCCTTGGCCTCTCAGCCCCTCAGGCCTCACCACCTGTGTCTGCACTGCAGGGGCAAGTGTTCCAAAGCTATTTAGTTTCACTGATAAGTGCCTGGAGGAACCCAACTCCACCAGTAAAGTGTGGCCAGAAGACACTCAGTTCTGTTGCTCCATGGGTTAGCATGCTTACCTCCACCGATAAGTGCCTGGAGGCACGCCACTCTGCCAAGAAGCCTCCTGCTGAAAGCACTCAGCTCTCTCACTCCATGGGTTGGCTACAGCAGCATCTCCTGCTGGTCTCCTGGTTCTGCTGCTGTTTCTCGACATCTGCCTCCACTGTAAAAGCTTTCCTCATTTCCTTCTGAGTCCGCACCAGAATTGTCTTTGATGTCCATAATTCCAAAAACAGTCTCTTCAAGGCAATCTAGGCTTTTGCTATTAGGCACTTTAAAACACTTCCAGTCTCTATCCGTTCAGTTTCAAAACTGCTTCCACATTTTAGGTATCTGTTAGAGAAGTACCCCACCACAGTTACCAAATTCTGTCTTAGTTATCCAGTGCTGCTATAACAGAAATACTTCAAGTGGATGGCTTTAACAAGGAGAAATTTATTCCCTCACAGTCTAGTAGGCTAGAAGTTCGAATTCAAGGTGCCAGCTCTAGGGGAAATCTTTCTCTATCAGCTCTGGGGGAAGATCCTTGCCATCAACCTTTCCCTGGACTAGGAGCTTCTCAGCACAGGGCCCCAAGTCCAAAAGACACACTCCCCTCCTGGTTCTTCATTCTTTGTGGAATGAGGTCCCCGTCTTTCTGCTCAATTCTCTTTTATATCTCAAAAGAGATTGACTCAAGATACAACTTAATCTTATAGATTGAGTCCTGCCTCATTAACGTAACTACCGCTAATCCTGCCTCATTAACATAACTACCTCTAATCCTGCCTCATTAACATCACAGAGGTAGGGTTTACAACAATTAGGAAAATCATATCAGCTGACAAAATGGTGGACAATCACACAATACTGGGAATCATGGCCTAGCCAAGGTGACACACATTTTGGGGGAACACAATTCAATCCATAGAAGTTGCTATCAAGCGATTCTGACTCATGACCACTCCATGTGTTACAGAGTAGAACTGCTCCATAGCAGTCACCACTTGTCTGTCAGTCTGTTGTACTGTGGTGGCTTGCAAGTTGCTGTGACACTGGAAGCTATGCCACCCGCATTTCAAATACCAGCAGGGTCACCCATGTTGGATAGTTTTCCATGGAGCTTCCAGACTAAGACAGACTAGAAAGAAGGAGCTGGCAATCTACTTCTAAAAAAAAAAAAAATTGTCCAGTGAAAACATTATGGATAGCAGTGGAACATTGTCTGCTATACTGCCGGAAGATGAGAAATGAGCCCCTCAGGTTGGAAGGCACTCAAA
>NW_004444087.1:525759-551864 GCF_000243295.1 Trichechus manatus latirostris
GTTGTGAGGATTTTTGTTTTCTATATGTTGAGGTGTAATCCATGCTGAAGGCTGTGGTCTTTGATCTTCATCAGTAAGTGCTTCAAGTCCTCTTCACTTTTAGCAAGCAAGGTTGTGTCATCTGCATAACACAGGTTGTTAATGAGTTTTCCTCCAATCCTGATGCCATGTTCTTCTTCATATAGTCCAGCTTCTTGGACTATTTGCTCAGCATACAGATTGAATAAATATAGTGAAAGGATACAACTCTGACACACACCTTTACTGACTTTAAACCACAAACTATACCCTTGTTCTGCCTCTTGGTTTAACTACAGGTTCCTAATGAGCACAACTAAGTGTTCTGGAATTCCTATTCTTCACAAAGTTACCCATAATTTGTTATGATCCACAGAGTCAATTGCCCTTGCATAGTCAATTAAACGCAGATAAACATCTTTCTGGTATTCTCTGCTTTCAGCTAAGATCCATCTGATATCAGCAACGGTATCCCTCATTCCATGTCCTTTTCTGAATCCAGCTTGAATTTCTGGCAGTTCCCTATTGATGTACTGCTGCAAACGCTTTTGAAAGGTCTTCAGCAAAATTTTACTTGCTCGTAATGTTAACGATATCCTTCAATAATTTCCACATTCTGTTGGATCACCTTTCTTTGGAATAGGCAAAAATATGGATCTCTCTCTGTCAGTTGGCCAGGTAACTGTCTTCCAAATTTCTTGACATAGACCAGTGAGCACTTCCAGTGCTGCATTTGTTTGTTGAAACACCTCAGTTGGTATTCCATCAGTTCCTGAAGCCTTGTTTTTCACCAATGTCTTCGATGAAGCTTGGACTTCTTTCAGTACCATCGGTTCTTGATCATATACTACCTCCTGAAATGATTGAACTTCGACCAATTCTTTTTTGGTACAGTGACTCTGTGTATTCCTGCCATCTTCTTTTGATACTTCCTGCATGACTGCATGGTTCAATATTTTGCCCATGGAAACCTTCACTGCTGCAAATCGAGGCTTATATTTTTTCTACAGTTCTTTCAGCTTGAGAAATGCCAAGCATGTTCTTCACGTTTGGTTTTCTAACTCTAGGTCTTTGCACATGTCATTATTATACTTTACTTTGTCTTCTTGAGCCACCCTTTGAAATCTTCTGTTCAGCTCTTTTACGTCATCATTTCTTCCATTCACTTTAGCTACTCAATGTTCAAGAGCAAGTTTCAGAGTCTCTTCTGACATTCATTTTGGTCTTTTCTTTCTTTCTTGTCTTTTTAATGACCTTTTGTTTTCTTCATTTATAATGTCCTTGATATCATTCCGTGACTCATCTGGTCTTCGGCCATTTGTATTCAGTGCATCAAATCCATTCTTGCGATGGTCTCCAAATTCAGGTGAGATATACTTAAGGTTGTACTTTGGCTCTCTTGGACTTGTTCTAATTTTCTTCAGCTTCAGCTTCAACTTGCATATGAGCAATTGATGGTCTGTTCCACAGTCAGCCCCTGACATTGTTCTGATTGATGATATCGAGCTTTTCCATTGTCTCTTTCCACAGATGTAGTCGATATGATTCCTGTGTATTCCATCTGGCAAGGTCCACATGTATAGTCACCGTTTATGTTGTTGAAAAAAGGTATTTGCAATCAAGAAGTTGTTGGTCTTGCAAAATTCTATCATGCAATCTCCAGCAACATTTCTACCACAAAGGCCATATTTTCCAACTACCAATCCTTCTTCTTTGTTTCCAACTTTCACATTCCAATCACCAGTAATTATCAATGCGCCCTGATTGCATGTTCTATCAATTTCAGACTGCAAAATTTGGTAAAACTCTTCAATTTCTTCATCTTTGGCTTTAGTGGTTGGTGCATAATTTTGAATAATGGTCATATTAACTGGTTTTCCTGGTAGGTGTATGGATATTATCCTATCACTGACAGTGTTGTACCTCAGAATAGATCTTGCAATGTTCTGTTTGACAGTGAATGTAACGCCATTCCTCTTCAATTTGTCATTCCCAGCATAGTAGACTATAGGATTGTCTGATTCATAATGGCCAATACCAGTCCATTGCAGCTCACTAATGCCTAGGATATCGATGTTTATGCATTCCATTTCATTTTTGATGATTTCCAATTTTCCTAGATTCATACTTCATACATTCCACTTCAGATTATTAATGGACATTTGCAGCTATTTCTTCTCATTTTGAGTTGTGCCACATCAGTAAATGAAGGTCTTGAAAGCTTGGCTCCCTCCATGTCATTAAGGTCAACTCTACTTAGAAGAGGTAGCTCTTCCCCAGTCATATTTTGAGTGCCTTCCAACCTGAGGGGCTCATCTTCTGACACTATATCAGACAATGATCCACTGTTATTCATAAGGTATTCACTGGTTAATTTTTTTCAGAAGTAGACCACCACGTCCTTCTTACTAGTCTGTCTTAGTCTGGAAGCTCTACTGAAAACTTTCCACCATGGGTGACCCTGTTGCTTCCAGCATCACAGCAACATGCAAGCCCCCACAGTATGACAAACTGACAGACACTTTATTTGTTTGGCTCCAAAAACTTCCCAAATCTTTTTTCATTATCTGGGGCTCAGCTGCTCTCTGGAAGCATTTTAGTTCTCTTATTGAGAGATTATGAGCCTGCCTGGCTCTCCCAACTAAGAGGGTTTTAGGATTTCAGTGTTACAATTTTATATCTCCTCTCTATAGAAATTTGGGTTATTTTTCCATCATTAAGTGCATCTAAGCAGGGGGAGGCAGTTATGAACCAAGGTTGGAGATCCTAACCTAGGTTACACCAGGTTCCCTGAACAGCCAATGCTCCCATGCACCGCTGGGCTCTGCCTCCTCCATATGTTTCTCACCAGGGTGAAGTTCACTTCCACACTGTGGGCTCACAACACAGCATACAAGATTGTGCAATCTAGAGCTACATAAACTCTTCTACTCCTGTGCCTGAGTGGAGGCACAGGAGTACCCGTTATGCTGAGGTTACACTAATCACTTCGGTGATCATCAGCTTTGGGTAATTACCAAGAATTTCATAGACTGGGCAATGCAGCACTGAGCCTATCAGAGGCCCCACCTTCCAGGTAAACAAGAAGGGACATAACCTCAAACTTGATGACTGAGTGGTTGGGTTTTCACTCTGTATGTCTTGCATTGCCAGGATGGGTCTGATTTAAAAGAACTCAAATCAAAAAACTCAAACCCATTGCCACTGAGTTGACTCTGACTCATAGCAACCCTGTGTGTTACAGAATAGAATTGCTCCATAGGGTTTACTTAGCTGCAATTCTACTGAGAAGGAGCCCTCATGATGCAATAGTTAATCACTCGACTGCTAACTGAAAGTTTGCCGGTTAGAACCCGCCGGCTGTAACACTGCAGGAGGAAAGACCTGGTGATCTACTTCTGTAAAGATTACAGTCTAGGAAACTCTATGGGGCAGTTACATTGTGTCATATAGGGTCGCTATGAGTTGGATTTGACTCCACAGCACGCAACAACAATCTTAAGGAAGCAGATCACAGGACTTTCTCCTATGGCAACACTGGGTGGGTTCGAAGCGCCAGCCTTTAGGTTAGTAGCCCAGAGCAAACTGTTTGCACCACCCAGGGCCCTTTTTAAAACGACATAGCAGGGGAATTCCAGATCAAGTTTTCTTTTTATGTGGGTATGGGAGGTGGGGTTGTCCAGGCATTGAGTACGGCATTGTGGGGAGAGAAGCCAACACACAACTCAACTGAAGTATCACTTTCTTCCCTGGGACCCAAGATCCCTCAGCTCCCCTTAAGGACACAGAATAGGGTGGATGGAGCTTTTCTTGGCCTAGAGTCATTGTTTTTCACTCCTGGGATGCAGTCCTCATTCTGGGTATGAGCTTCAGAAAGATGGGTTTCTTGGGCACCATGAAGCTGCTGCTGTCCACTTCTAAGGGGACCTGTGAAGAAAAGCAGACAGAACTTTGAGGAAGTTGAAAAGGACACTTGCTACTCAGAGCTGCAAAGTATCAAGTTTCAAAAACCAAACCAGCTGTCATTGAGTTGATTCTGACTCATGGCAACCCCACGCGTTTTGGACAGAGTAGAATTGTGCTCCGTAAGATTTTCAATGGCTGTGATCTTTCAGAAATAGATCACCCGGCCTTTCTTCTGAGGTGCCTCTGAGTAGACTCGAACTTCCAAGCTTTCATTTAGCAGTTGAGTGTGTAAACCAATTGCACCACCGAGGGACACCTGTGTCACATACAGAGCCGTGTAAGTAAGGGAAATGACTTAGGTGTCCAAGGTCTCCCCACTGGCACAGTAGAAAGAGTACTTGATTATTACAAGGTGTGGTTTTAAACAAGTCTCAGTTTCCCCCCATCTAAATGCTTTCTAAGGTTTTCCCAAAGTCGAAAGTCTTTGCATTGCTGAGGTGGGTGTGATTTAAAATACAAAAACCAAAAAAAAAACTAATCCTGTTGCCATCAGGTGATTCTGACTCATGGCAACGCCATGTGTTACAGAGTAGAACTTCAGAGAAAAACCAGGTTTAGAGGCATGATGCATCTGGATTCTAAACCCTACTTTGCAGCAGGTTGACATGGCAACTTTGAGGATGAAATAGAAGTCGCCCAGGTTAACGTCTAGGAAATACTCATGGGTTCTTCACCACACTCACCTGGCTTCCTGCAGACCCAACCGGAAGACCATATGGACTTTCTAATCATATTCCATTAAAAGTAAAGAGAAGGCTGACTCACTGGGGACTCTCTGCATGTCTCCAAGGAGAAGTTCTGCAGAAGCAGGACAGGGGAGGCCTTCAGGGCAAGGAGTGTGAACCTCATGCCAATGCAGTTTTGAGGCCCAGCCCCCAAGGGGAGGAAAACATAGGGGTCCAGCCTCTTCTTGTTGTCCTTACTGAACCTAGTTGAAGACAATGAGAGCATTACCAAGATGAGAAAGCAGAAGAATCTTTGCTTTTGGGCATTCATATAAATTCAAATGAGTGAAGGAAATCATTTGGCAAGCATGGTTCACTGCTTTCTTCCCAGCACCTGTCACGTACTTACTGTTGTTGTGTGCCATCGAGTCAATTCCAACTCACAGTGGCCCTATCATATTGAAAGAGTGAATGAATGAATGAAAATATATGAATGAGTTCAACAAATGCTTCTTTGACCCCTGTAATGTATAAGGCGCTGGTTTAGGCTTCATGGGTGTTGTCTTAGTTATCTAGCTCTGCTCTAACAGAAATACCAGAGTGGTTTTAAGGAACACAAATTTATTTTCTCACAGGTTAGGAGGCTAGAAATCCAAATTGAGGGTACTGGCTCTAGGGAAAGGCTCTCTCTGTCTGCTCTGGGGAAAAATTTTTGTCTCAGCTTCTCTGGCATTTTTGGCATTCCTTTGTGATTTACACGTGCCATCTGTCTTTCCAACATTTTGTTTTCTTGCTTCTCTCTGTGTCTAATCTGCACTTTTTAGGTTTAAGACACACCCTACACTGATATGGCCTCATTAACATAATGAAGAAAACCCTATTTCCAATTGGGATTACATTGTTATGTTGTTGTTAGGAGCCACGGAGTCAGTTCCAATGCATAGAGACTCATTTGACTGTGATGGAAATTTTCTAAAGTGTTTTGAAATTTTATTCAGTCAATTACTATTATCTTTTAAAAATTACTTTGTGTACTTGCTTGCTGGTTTTGCCAGAAGATTTGTATTATTAACTTGTCAAGTTGTACAAAATGTTCTGTAGAGCCTCGTAATAAATGTGTTTGTTGCAGTTGTTAGGTGCTGTCCAGTTGGTCTCGACTCATAGCAACCCTATGGACAAGAGAATGAAACACTGCCCGGTCCTGTGTCTTCCTCAAAATCTTTGCTATGATTGAGCTCATTGCTGCAGCCACTGTGTTGAGGGTCTGATGCACCTTAGTCCTCAAAGTGATATCTTTGCTTTTTAACACTTTAAATAGGTCTTTTGCAGCAGATTTGCCCAATGCAATACATCATTTGATTTTTTGACTGCTGCTTCCATGGACATTGAACAGAACAAGGGGATGCTGCATAGTTTAAAATTAGGAAAGCTGTGTGTCAGGCTTGTATCCTTTACCATACTTATTCAATCTGTATGCTGAGCAAATATTCAAGAATCTGGACTATATGAAGATAAATGCTGCATCAGGATTGGAGACCAACTAAATCACAACCTGCAATATGCAAATGACACAACGTTGCTTGCTGAAAGGGAAGAGGACTTGAAGCACTTACTGATTAAGATCAAAGATTGCGGCCTTCAGTGGGGATTATACCTCAACATAATGACAACGAAAATCCTCACAATTGAACCAATACTCATAAATGGAGAAAATACTGAAGTTGGCAATAATTTTGTTTTACTTGGATTCACTATCCATGCCAGTGGAAGCAACAGTCAAGAAATCCACAGGTGTAGGGGCTAGGATTTACAACACACATTTTGGGGGGAAACAATTCAACAGTTGTTATGGGTTGAATCGTACCCCCAAAAAAGATATGTTGAAGTCCTAACTCCCTGTACCTGTGCGTGTGAGTTTGTTTGGAAATAGGATCTTTCGAGACAATACCAGTTAACATGAAGTCACAGTGGAGTAGGGTGGGTCTTAATCCCATCAAAGTGGTGGCTTTATAAAAAGAGAGAGACACAGAGAGAAGATGGCCATGTTATGATGGAGTTATGCTGCAGCTGCAAGCCCAGGGACACCTGGGACCACCAGAAGCCAGAAGAGACGAGAGGATTCTTCCCTAGAAACTTTGGAGGAAGTTGGCTCCAGCTGACACCCTGAATTTGGACTCCAGCCTCCAGAACTGTGAGAACTGAGACAATAAATTTATGTCATATTAAGCAACCCACTTTGCAGTGCCGTGATATGGCAGCCTCAGGACACCAATGCACTGAGGAGCAGAAATGGATAGAATATAGTCTCCTCCTTAGAGAAAGGTATGGTGGGTGGGACCTGTCTGTGCTCACAGGGGACACACAGCAGTCAGGCCTCCAGGAGAGGAAAGGAGAAGGAAGGACACATAGGAGAGGGAGAAGCTGAGTCACCAGGGAAGCCGGCCAAGGTCTTGTGGAAGAGACGGCGTCTGAGATGGATCATGAAGGAAGGTGTTCTAGGAGTAGGGAGGAGGGAAAGACTGGCGGGAGCAAGAAGCCAAGGTGTGAGATGGAGGCACATCCAGAGAAGGTGGGCGTGTCTGGGCAGCAGAGCCAATGGAATAAGGGACAAGGAGTCCAGGAGCCAGGCTGGAATCTGGCCTAGTCCATCCTTGTGGTGGCCACATATTTGACTCTGACCCAAAAGAGCAGTCCTGGTGGAGCTGTCACACTTTTGTTTTGCTGCTGTTATTGCTGCTGTTAGCTACTGTTGAGTCGGCCCTTGATTGGTGGCAACCCCATGCACAACAGAACGAAATGCTGCCCCGGTTCTGTGCTATCCCCGTGATCAGTTACTATGAAACCGTTGGGACCCATAGGATTTTCACTTGCTAATGTTCAGAAGTAGATTGCCAGGCCTTTCTTCCTAGTGCCTCAGTCTGGAAGCTCTGCTGAAACCTGTTCAACATCACATCAAAATGCAAGCCTCCACGAACAGATGGGTGGTGGCTGCACATGAGGTGCATGGCTGAGAATCGAACCTGGGTCCCCCACATGGAAGGCAAGTATTCTACCACTGAATCGCCACTGCCCCTCTGTGACAGTCTTACTCTAGGTGAGTAGGATACAGGATTAATTCCTCCTGTGCCTGACCCGCTGTGAAAGGCGATGGAGTTAAATAAGTTCTGTTATTCTCTTCATTGGGACCATGAGGATTTATGTAAAAAAGGACATGGCCTTAATATCCTTGACTGAGGCTGCTACTGTGACTGCTGCCTTCCACACGCAAGGTGCAGAATATTTCCTGCTTCACTGTTTGCTTGGGCTTCCAATGCCATCCCCAGTTCCTGCCTCATTTGTTATTCTTTGACCCCACAGTGAAGCCAGAATATGACTTCCCATAACTACAACTGGAAAATTAAATTTTGTTTTCAACACATCTTTACCCTTCTTGCTGCTGATTTGCCTGGTTCCAAGCCAGTCTCTCCACGGCTTTGACGTTAATATCTGGCCATAAACTCCTCAATGTTACAGCTGCTATAAGCTGGTCTTGGTGTTACTTTCCCGAATACAGTTAAATTCTGAGCACAGTGTTCAAATATAATAAAATTCCTTAGCTACAGATAGTGGGTTGGAAGTTTGTAGCCAGCATCCATGTCAACATTCGAGTTATCTCTGTCCAATGGTGTCAGCGCAGAATGGGTGGAGGTATTCCAGAATTGAGTGGGAGGTGGTACTTTCTAAGGCTCGTTTAAAAATCCTTCTGATGCTTGTTAGAAAAAGGATGGCGAGACTTTGGCTCACTTACTTTGAACACATCATCCGGAAAGACCAATTGCTAGAAAAGGGCATCATGTTTGGTAAAGGAGAGGGTCAATGAAAATGCGGGAAGCCCTCCATGAGATGGATTGACACAATAATCACAACAATGGACTGAAACATTTCAACAATTTTGGGGATGGCACAGGACTGGGCAACATTTTCATCTGTTATAAATAAGGTCACCATGAGTTGGAGCCAACTCGATGGCAACTAACAACAATAACAATGATGCTTTCACCTTTTAAATATCTTCTACCTTTAGATGTTGATCCAAGAGAAATGAAAACGCATGTCTACAGAAGGCTTATACAAGAGTGATCAAAGCAGCATTATTGATGTTCACCCCAAACAAGAGACAACCGAGATATCCATTTGGAGGATAATGGATAAGCAGATTGTTGTCATCCATATAACAGACTGTTGCTCAGCAATAAAAAGGAACAAGCTATGTGCAAAGTATATACTGTACGATTCCATTCGATGAAGGTCAACAACCAGCAAGACTGATCTGTTGTGACAGAAATCTGAACAGTAGCTCTCTATCAGTGGGTGGAGATTGACTAGTAGGAGCCACAAGGGAGCGTTCAGTTGTTGTTGTTAGGTGTTGTCCAGTTGGTTCTGACTCATAGTGACCCTAGGTACAACAGAAGGAAACACTGCCTGGTCCTGTGCCATCCTCACAATCCTTGCTATGTTTGAGCCCATTTTTGCAGCCACTGTGTCAATTCATCTCGTTGAGTATCTTCCTCTCTTTTGGTGACCCTCTACTTTACTAATCATGATGTCATTCTCCAGGGACTAGTACCTCCTGATAACATGTCCAAAGTATGTGAGCTGAAGTCTTGTCATCCTTGTTTCTAAGGAGCATTCTGGCTGTACTTCTTCCAAGATAGATTTGTTCATTCTTCTGGTAGCCCATAGTATGCTCAATATTCTTTGCCAACACCATAATTCAAAGGCATCAATTCTTCTTTGGTCTTCCTTTTTCATTGCCGAGCTTTTGCATGCAAATGAGGCAAGTAAAACTACCACAGCTTGGGTCAAGCACACCTTAGTACTGAAGGTGACATCTTTGCTTTTAATACTTTAAAGAGGCCTTTTGCAACAGATTTGCCAAATGCAATACTTTGCTTTATTCCTTTTTTTTTAAATAAATTTTATTTATTTTGTTGTTTTTGTTGAGAATATACACAGCAAAGCATGCACTGATTCAACAATTTCTACATGTACAATTTAGTCATGTTGATTACATTCTTCAAGTTATGCAATAATTCTCACCCTCCTTTTCTGAGTTGTTCCTCCCTCATTAACATAAATTCATTGCCCCCTAAGGTACCCATCTGATCTTTCTAGTTGCTGTTGTCAATTTGATCTCGTATAGATCGTTCTTAAAAGAGCATTGTGTTCAATGCAGACCTTTTATCCAGTTAAGCTAAACTATTGTTCAGTTTTAAGATAACTTCAGGGAATGCTTTCAGTTTAAGCTTTAAATATTATCTCAGGGCAATAGTTTCAGTGGTTCATCCACCATCCATGGCTCCAGAAAGTCTAGAGTTCATGAGAATTTGAAATTCTGTTGTGCATTTTCCCCTTTTTGATGAGGATTTTTCTATGGAATCTTTGATCAAAATGTTCAGTAATGGTATCCAAGCACTACTCAGTTCTTCTGGTCTCATGGCAAAGGAGGCAGTTGTTCTTGGAGGCAATTAGCTACACATTCCATTTCCTCCTCTTATTCCTGACCGTCATTCTTCCTTTGTTGTACCAGGCAAATAGAGACCAATTGTTGTGCTTTGGATGGCTTCTTACCAGCTTTTAAGACTCCAGCCACTACACAACAAAGTAGGAGGTAGAATAGAAGCACTAAACACATTATTAGGCCAATTAACTGGGATGTCTCATGAAATTATGATCCTAAACCTCCAAACAAATGAGCCAAATCCCATGAGGTGTTTGGTTGTACATAAACAGCCTGAGCAGCTACTCTTTTTTTTTTCTGTCGTTGTTATAAACATATCACACAACTTTTGCCAATTCAACTTTTTACTGGTGTACAAAATATTGACAGCAATTACTATAACCGAACGTGCAATCCTACCTTTAATTAATGCAATTTTTCCATCACCATTATCATTTGAGCTTTTGACTGCTACCTCCACGAGTGTTGATTGTGGATCCAAGTAAAATGAAATCTTTGACAATTTCAATCTTTTCTCCATTTATCATGATTTTGCTTATTGGTTCAGTTGTGAGGATTTTTGTTTTCTTTCTTTTGAAGTGTAATGCATATTGAAGGCTATATTCTTTGATCTTCATAAGTAAGTGCTTCAAGTTCTCTTCAGTTCCAGCAATCAGAGCAGTAGCTCCTTACCGAGGGGTGGAAATTAACTGGGAGGGTCCATGAGGGGACTTTCTAGGATAATAAAAATATTCCATATCTCGACTGGTATGGTGGTTATGTAGGTATATAAACTCATTGAAGTGTGCACTTTTGACCTGTGTGTTTCATTATATGTAAACATTTTTTGTCATTGTTGTTAGCTGCCGTTGAGTCGGCCCCCGACTCGTGGCAGCCCCACTTGCTATAGAGTAGAACTTCTCCACAGTGTTTTCACCAGACATTTATTCCACAGAGCTGCTGGGTGGGTTTGAACCATCAATCTTTAGGTTAGTAGCTGAGGACTTAACTTTTGTGCCACCCAGGATCCCGTGTATACTATCCCACAATAAAAAAGTTCCATAATAACAGAATCTCAAATTCTCATGGACTCCCAGACTTCCTGGAGCCATTCAGGCTGGATGAACCTTTGAAACTATTGCCCTGGGATAATCTTTAAACCTTAAACCAAAAATATCCCCTGAAGTTTTCTTAAAACCAAACAGAAGTTTAGCTTAATTAATTTAGAATGTCTGCCTTGAGCCTTGTGCCCTTTTAAGAACTATATCTATTTGGGATTAAATTGACAACAGCAACTCAAAAGATTAGATAGAAAGCTTAGCAGTCAGTGAGTTTATTTAATCAGGGAGGAACAACAACAAAGGAGGGCAAGAGTGATTGCTCAGCTTGAAGACTGTAATCAATGTCACTGAATTCAACATGTAGAAATTGTTGAAATAAAATTAATTATTTTTTTAACAAGTTCCATAGTGACACAACTCTGAAAGTTCCCAGAAGTTGGAGCTCCCAGTCCACTTACCTCTCAGGACAGAACTCCTCTGGCTCAGACCAGTACTCTGGATCCCGGTGCAGAACGTAGGTGGGAATGATCACCACTCTTCCTTTGGGGATAGTGACCCCATTGATCTCAACAGTCTTCTTGAAAACTCTCTCCAGATGTCCTCCCAGAGGGAAGAGCCAGAGGGTCTCATTCACCACCATGTCCAGATACTCCATATGGAAAAGGACCTCGTAGGTGAGGTCTGCCTGCAGGAGAGAAGAGCTTATTTATTTATTTTAGGTACTTGTAGTTTTTTTTTTAAATTTTGGTGAAAAAGTATACAGTCATACACCATTTCAACAATTTCTACATGTACAGCTCAGTGACATTGATTACATTCTTCAAGTTGTGCAAACATTCTCACCATCCTTCTCCGAATTGTTCTACCACCATTAATGTAGACTCACTGCCTCCTAAGCTTCTCATCCAACCTTTTGTGTTGCTCTGTTCAATTTGGTCACACATAGATAATTCTTTAAAATTGCACAAAGCTCAAGGTAGATATATTTTACTTATTAAGGTAAACTATTTTTGGGTTCAAAGAAGACTTCAGGGGATAGTTTAGGTTTAAGGTTTGAGGTTTAAAGATTATCTCAAGGTGATAGTTTCAGGGGTTCATCAAACCTCAATGGCTCCAGAAAGTCTGGATTCCACTGAGAATTTGAAATTCTGTTTTACCTTCTTATCTCTTTTGATCAAGATTCTTCTATAGAATCTTTGATCAAAATGATCAGCAACGGTAGCCAGGCACCATCCAGTTCTTCTGGTCTTATGGCTGTGGGGACCATTGTTCATGGAGATAACCAGATACACAACCTGTTTCCTTCTCCTATCCCTGACTCTCAGAAGGGTGTTTATTAAGTGGTAACTGAATATGCCCTATGATGGATTCTAAGGAAAATAAAGAATTCTGCTTTCGCAAGCCAATTAAACAATTATCTCTAGAGAGATGATGTGAGCTTCATGTGGGATGGGGTTAAAGTGTCCCACATCTCATTGGAGGTCATCATGTGTGTACCAGCAAGTTTCTTCCACTGGGTAAGGAATGGCTGGGTGCAACATGGTAGCCCACTTGTTAGCATTCTTTTAGGGCTGGTCTAGTCTTTCCTTTCTCATAGCTCAGAATTCTAATAGTCTGTGCCTGTATGTATTGGATATCCAATATCTACTCTGTCTCCCTGGGATGACTGACTCAACATGGCCAAAACAAAATTCTTCATCCTCCCCAAATGTCTCCACATTTCAGTCAATGCCTCTATCACCCACCCATTTGCTCAAGCCCCAAACCTAGAAGTTGTCCTTGATCATTTTTTTTTTAACACAGCCTTTTCAATCCACCAGCAAGACCCTTGGCTTGACCTCAAAAATCTCTCTTGTCTCCAGCCACTTTTCTCAATCTTTATTGCTTTCCTCTTTTCTATCTGGACCACAGCCTCCTCACTGGCTCCCTGCATATATTTTTGCCCCTTGCACACATCCAATCACATCACCCCCTGCTTAGAAGCCCTCAATGGTTTCTCAGTGCAATAAGGTTTAAGCCCAGTTCCGTTCCATGGTCTACAAAGACCTACATGGTCTGGCCCCTGCCAGCCTGCCCATCCTTTTCCTCCTCCAATCACTGCAGTCCAGAAACACTGGGCTTCTTCTAGGTCATGGATTCAATAAGCTCATTCTAGCCTTATCTTTATACCTCCTGTTCTCTCTGCCCAGAACACTCTATTGTAAGTGTGGTTTCTTCTCATTTAGATCTTCATTCAGATATCACCTCCTCAGAAGTGGCTTCCATGAAAACTTGATCTCAACCCAACCCCATCCCCATCCTCTGCCAATTCCCCAATTTCTGACCTGCTGTCCTCTTCTATTTCCTTCACTGAATTTATCACCATCTGAATTTATCCTGCTTATTTATTGGTTTACTTGTTCATTGCCTATCTGCCTCCTTCCACACAGAAGCAGCTACATAACAAGCACAGGTAGCACACCCATGAATTTGTTCCCATCCCCAACCATCACAACAGTAATGAGAGCTTCTTGAGGCCAGTCCTGCTCTAGCTGTCCACCACTCTATCCCTGAAAACTTGCATGATTATGGGCTGGTCTACTCTAGGTGTTCAACAAAGAGTTGCTGAATGCATGGAAGTCAGGTCACTTTGCACATATTATGTAATTGCAAGGCATGCTTAACTGTTCCACGTTTTCATTTCCACTGTCATGGACTGAATTGTGTCCCCAAAAAATATGTGTATCAATTTGGCTAGGCCATGATTCCTAGTATTGTGTGACTGTCCACCATTTTGTCATCTGATGTGATTTTCCTATGTGTTTTAAATCTTCTCTCTATGATATTAATAAGATGAGATTAGTGGTAGTCATGTTAATGAGGCAGGGCTCTATCAGATTAGATTGTGTCTTAAGCCAATCTCTTTTGAAATATAAAAGAGAGAGGTGAGCAGAGAGACATGGTGATCTCATACCACCAATAAAGAAGCACCAGGAGCATAGCACATCCTTTGGACCTGGGGTCTGTGCACAGAGAAGCTTCCAGACCAGGGGAAGATTGATGACAAGGACCTTCCCCCAGAGCCAACAGAGAAAGAAAGACTTCACCTCGAACTGATGCCCTGAATTCAGACTTCTAGCCTACTAGACTGAGAAAATAAACCTCCGTTTGTTAAAGTCATTCCTTGTGGCATTTCTGTTATAACAGCACTTGGTAACTAAGACACCCACCTTCCTAATTAGCTCTTTGGAGGTAGGATTCATGTTCTACCCTGTTCCTTTGAGATCCTGGAGTCAGCATCTTGTGTCTGATAACATATATTCAGTGGCCCAAAGATTTCAGCATCTCACCTTCTGAGAACATTTTAGTTTGGATTCAGACTTAAAACGTGAGATTAAGAAGCCAGGATTAGAAGCCTCATAGAGACTCTCAGGCCACGTCACCTTGTTGGGCAAGGCACTGTCTATCTCCTTCTGAAGCCCCTCTTGCACCTCGGGGTGAGTGGCGAGGTTGTAAGCTATGAAGTTGAGGATTTAGCTTGGGGTCTCCTATCCAGCAAAAATAAAGGTGATGGCTTGAGCAGCAATCTCCAAGTCTGCCAAAGCTTTGAGGAAAAAACAAAATGGTGCCATGAACAGATGTAGAGACAACAGACCAGTTTCTAGGTACTTCCCTGGACTGTGGATCTAGAAAGACATTTCCTTCTGGTATGTTCCTGACTATTTGGCCGTAAGAATTTTACTGTCCCTCTTTCTTTCATGTGAAATGCCAATGGGAGAAAGAAGAAAGGAGCTGGAAGCACAAGCTCTTAGGAGCAGATGGTGAACTATGAGCAACCATCTACAAAGTTGAGCTGGAAGGTGATGATATGGTGAAGGTTCCTAAGAGAAGAGGGTAGTAGAAAGAGATCAAAGGCTAACAGGATTTTGTGAGCTGGAGACTAGAGATAATGAAAGCCAACATCCTCATTTTGTAGATGAAAAAGATGACACCAGAGGCAAGGTTACAGTGAAGTAGAAGCTGAGCTAGATCTTTTAGTATGAGGTATGTTTTTAATAGGTTGCCTCGGTGGTACAAACATTTAAATGCTCAACTACTAGTGAAAATTTTGACAGTTCGAACTCACCCAGAGGCACCTTAGAAGACAGGCTTGGCAATCTGCTTCCAAAAGGCGACAGCCTTGAAAACCCTAGGGAGCAGTTCTACTCTGCACACATGGGGTCACCATGAGTTGGAGTCAACTCCATAGCAAATAACAGCAGCAACAACATGTTTTTAACAGAAGAACTTGGTGTTTATAGCCAGTAATGAAGTGACTTGTTCTTGGAAATTACTAATGGTCTCTCACATGCAGGCTTTGAGGATGACCTCAAGTCAGGATGTTACCTTTAGGGAACTGGTTTGCCTCACTGGATTCTGGGATGTCTGTAGCCTGGGAATCGATCATTAGCTGTAAGAAATCTACATGTTCTGGAAAAGAGAGCCAGAGAAGGGAGAAAGTGAGGCTGACACAGCCCAAGAGAGACTTGAGTCTTAGAAGTCATTCATGGCTCCCACAAGAAGAGAGGCCACTCCTGTGGTTCCCAAGCTTTAGCCTGTGTCACATCTGGGAACTTGTCTGAGCAAAGCCAGAAGGCAGTCACCTCCTGCTCTGGTCTGCATCCCACCCAGCCTACCTCCCACTCCATTCATTTTTAGAGCTGGCCTTAAGCAAAAATACTAAAGTAGGAATTTTTAAAATAATGCTTACATCCTAATTATATTTTTAGGTTTATCTATATTTTTGAAAATGCAAAAAGGTTATACAGTAACTCATAATCCATTACATAAAGATACGTGCTATTGTGCTATGGCATTTTTGTGTGTTTCTTTCTAGTCCTTTCTCAAGCGTTGCTTATGTAGATAAGCTCATACTCTATGTACAATGTTGTATTTTGGTATTTTTCACCTAGCATTATGGTTAGGGCATTTCTCCATGCCCTAAGAAATTCTTCAGCACATAGTTTACAGTACCTGTATAAGATTTCATCATATGAGCGTACCATCATTTATATCACTTTTCTTTTGATTCTAATTTTTTTTTATTTTGCCAATAATTTTACAATGAACAAAATTTTTCAAAACTCTTTTTGTACACCACTCTAATTATTATATTGGAATAGATTAATGGATTTTTTTGAAGTGGAATCCCCAGGTTAAATGGTGGGAATCTATAAAACTTTTGATCCATATTGGCTGTTTTCTAGAGAGTCTGAACAAATGTGTAGTCCCACTAATGGTGCCCATACCGCCAACTCTTACCAACATCACATATTATTATTTTTAAGGTCTAATTTGATAAGAAAATAAGCTATGGTCCTCTTTTAATCCACATGTTTTTGGTTATTAATGAGGTTTAAAGTTTTCCCATATGTTTATTTGCGTTTGTTTTTCCTCTTTTATGAATGTCTTAGCGTTTTTCTTACTGATTTGCAGAAGCTCTTTAAAATTAAGTCTAGTGACACTTCATTTGTCATATTTGCTACAAACATTTTGTCCAGCTTTATATTTGCATTTTTAATAAAGTAGACAATTGTTGTCCTTAATTTCCTGTCTTCTCCCTCTTTGAGGCCTTCCTTCCTTCTTCAGACCGAGATTCTATATGCTCTCCTCTTCCTTTCCAGAGAGTCATGTTTGAGTAAAAAAAACCCAAACCAATTGCCATCAAGTCAATTCCGACTCACGGCAACCACATGTGGGTCAAAGTACAGCTGTGCTCCATAGTGTTTTCAGTGGCTATGATCTTTCAGAAGTATATTGCCAGATCTTTCTTCTGAGATGCCTCTGAATGGATTCAAACCACCAACCTTCCAGTTAGTAGCCAGGTGCTTACCCATTGCGCTACCAAATCTCCTCCCACACCTTTGTAGCTCCTATAAACAAATTTGTGTTGAGGACGCCTAGGACAGTGGGAAAACATCATAGAATCTGGGGCCTCCAGACCTGAATTCAAATACTGCCCTTCCACTCGCTTACTGTTTAAGTTTGGGCAGGTCATATAACTGATCTGAGCAACAGATAAACTTGTACAAGGAGATCAATTGGGAGATGAAATGAGATAATGTGAAAACGCCTAGCAAAAACCTGCATTCTTAAGAATCATAGAAGTTATTTTTATTTTTTCTTAGTGAGAAATTTGTTCATTGGAGCATTATTGGCAAGATAAAAAAATTAGAATCAAAAGAAGAGTTATATAAACAATGGCATACTCATATAAGGGAATCTTATACAGGTATCATAAACTATATGCTGAAGAATTGCTTCAGTTGCTGTCAAGTCCATTCTGACTCCTGGTGACCTCATGCATTTCAGAGTAAAACTGTGCTCCGTAGGGTTTTCAAGGCTGTGATCTTTTGGAAGTAGATTGCCAGGCCTTTCTTGCAAGGCATCTCTGAGTGGATTTGAACTGCCAACATTTTGGTAACAGCCCACAGCTTAATTTATTAGTGCATGGGGAAATGCCATAAGAAGTTATTTCTTTTTTCATAATGAGATACAAATAACTGAAAATGGCTTCATAGATAACTCCATCAAAGAATTTGTGCATTTAAATATTGGCCCACAACCTAAGTTGAGAAAAGGGCTCTCAAGCAGTAAGTGATGGGAATCAGTGTCAGGCTGGGGTAGGAGATTTGTTGATGAAATCTCTCAGGTCTTAGATTATTTCTCTCTGAGTGAACACCGAGTGACCTAACAGGCACCCACACAAACCAAATCCACAATCCAATCCACCCTACAGAAGAGTGTTTTAGTTCTTCCACACATCACCCCCTCTCTCTGCTCTTGGTCAAAAAATTTGACAAATGAGAGAACTTGAGGCCCAACAAGTGTTTATTCCTCTTAAAAAAAAAAACCAAACCCATTGTCATCGAGTCGATTCCAACTCATAGCGACCCTATAGGCCAGGGTAGAACTGCCCCATAGTGTTTCCAAGGAGCTGCTGATGTATACGAATTGCCAACTTTTTGGTTGGCAGCCATAACTCTTAACCACTCTTAATCACTGTTAAGTTTTAACCACTGCACCACTAGGGCTTCCTCTCTACCAACATGATTAGCCCCAGGAATACTGATATTGAGTTTTGCTGACTAGCCAGGGATTTTGACTGTCTGGATTCAGCCTCGTCTATCACAGGGCTTTGGGAAAGTCAGAAGTTGAACCCCCGTCTCCTCAATTTTTTTTGCCACCAGCCTGCCTTTCCACCTGGTACCAGCAGAAGGGCACAGTCCACCTGGCCGCCATCTTGTCTCAATCTTTGTTTAAAACAAAACCCTTCCTACAAAAGGGGCAGGGATTATGTCCACTTGTTTCTTGCTTAATCTGACATCACAATCCACCTTCAACTCTAGACAGTCCAACTCTGTGTCCTGATTTTCTGCTTCTTGGTCTGCTACCCTTGGAACCAGGCTGCTCAGGCCACTGGAATTCTACCTGGATCATTAGCATTTAGGTTCAGTGCTAGAGACTTAGATAGGTGGCATAGTGGTTAAGTGCTACAGCTGCTATCCAAAAGGTGAGCCATTCGAATCAACCAGGCGCTCCTTGGAAACCCTATGGGACAGTTCTACTCTGTCCTATAGGGTTGCTATGAGTTGGAATCGACTCAATAACAATGGGTTTGGGTTTTTTTTTAGAGAAGAATGAGCATGTCTTGGGCCCCAAGTTCTCTCATTTGTTAAATGAGACTCGACGGCAATGGGTTTGGTTTTTGGTTTGGGTGAAGCCCAGAGCTAATCCTTAAAGCACCTAGTCTGAACTGAATGGGTACGCAAGAACCACCGAGGCAGACGTGCCTCTGTGACCTCAAGTTGGTGTCTGAATAATGGAGCTAGTGGATCCTGGTAAGTGAGGAGCCCTGGGTTTACCTTGGATCCACTTGCTTGCCTTTGCTCCTTAAGATGTTACATTCACAAAGAATTCCAGCTCCTTCCCAGGAAGCAGAGTCACATTCATCATTTCCAGCAATGGCACAAGGAAAAGGAGCAACTCTAGGGGGAGTGTGAGAAAGGAAAACATGAGCAGGCTCCAAGCAGGGCCACTCAGAGCAGACTCCAAACCCCGTCTGGGACCCATGGGATCTTGGGAGGGGAAGCTATTAGGGATGTGAGCTTTCAGAAATCACCCCCACTCCCCAAAAGAACAAAATATGAAGAACTGTACATAAAAACATGAATAGCTGCCATTAATTAAGTACTTAGCACCTGTTCTGTGCCCAGGGCTTTACATGCATTGCCCCATTCAGTACTCCCAAGTCTCAGAGGTTATTTCCATTATTATATCCATTTTACAAATGAGAAAACTGAGGTGAGAACTTACACACGGGACTCAAGCCCAGCCTGAGTCTAAAGTCTACCCTGGGAACATTATACCTCTTATAGCCTCTCCCACATATGTTGTTTTTAAGTACATTTCTCTTGTCCGTGACTGAACAGAATGACAAGCTATCTGGGCTTAAATAAGGTGTTGGCAAGGTGAGAATGAGAGGTAACACATAAAAGCTCTGGAAGTAAAGAGGTCTGTCAAGATGAACTTGCTATTGATGAAATGCTTTTACTGTCCTAACAACCTTCTCACTCACCAGAGAACAGGCATACCCTTCTGCACCTAGAGGTATGCAGAACAATCCATAGTGGAACAGAAAAACAGTCTTCAAAACTTCTCTCTATATCATTTTTATTTCATTCTTTAAAAATATCTACTCAAGGGTATATTTTGTTATGTACATAATATATTATCATGGTCACTCATGTGCATGCTTCATCAATAAATAAATATACAAATATTTGTGATGCATGCTCAAAAACTTGTTGGTCATGTGGATATGCAATCAAAAGAACTTGGAGGTCCTGGAATATACTGGGGGTGTGTCTTAAGGATTTGCTCTATTTTAAAATGGTTCTAAATCTACTCTTGCAAAACCATATTGTAGTAAATGGAAACATTTTTCTAGTGATGTGGACAGTCTACTGTGTTTTTTCATTCCCTGTCAAACACCTTAGCTCATCTAACCCTCTCAGCAACCCTGTAGGTGGAGCAGTGGAGGGCAAAGTACTGGGAAATGTGGCATGTTCAAAGATGGCCAAGGGTCAAAGCTGAATGTGTTAATGTTGCATTTTGATGGGGGAAGAGGCCTTTGTATCTATGAAGAAGAACAGGGGGCTCAGAAAACTGAAGACCAACTTCTTAACATGGTAGAGAAGAATATCATCAGGGTTATTAATGGAATCAGAGTCCACACCAAAGGAAGTGCTAATGATGATATCCAGATTGTAGGCTCCAAAAACCCTGGGTTGGAAAAGATGACTTAAAAACGTAAGGAAATCAGTGTTAGCAAAGGGTTTAAGAGCCAATACCTGAGTCCTGATCCCAGCACAGTGTCGGACTCACTGCACAAACAAGAAGAATAAACCAAACCTTCCTACCGTCATTGAGTACCTGCAATGTAAGGGTTCTGCTGGTAATGGTGAGGATATGGACAACCAAATATAAAATGAACATCAAAGAAATCAATTAGAGAACAACTAAGTTCTCATCTCCAGTGTGCTGGCTGTCAGCTTTTCTAATAAACAGCCAAAGAAGGAATGAATCATGAAGGTTAGCCATTTAGAAAGGGGTTCGTGGAAGAGGGAAAATATGAGCCTGGCTTTAAAAGTGGAAAAGAATTTAGATAAGTGGAAAGAACAGGAAAGCACGGTGAGAATCATTTGTCATTAGGGAAATGTAAATTAAAGATACAATAAGATACCTATACACACCCACCAGAATAACTAAAATGAAAATGACTGACAATATTAAGTGTTGGCAAGAATGAGAAACAACTAGAACTCTCACATATTGCCAGTGTAAATCCAAAATGTTACTGCAGCTTTGGAAAATACTTAAATAGTGTTGTGGATTGAATTGTGTCCCCCAAAAATAACTGTCAACTTGGCTGGGTCATGATTCCCAGTATTGTATGATTGTGTAATCTGATGTGATTTCCTTAAGTGTTGTAAACTCTATCACTATGATGAGGTTATACTGATGACGTCTGCAAGATTAGATAGTGTCTTAATCCAATCTCTTTTTGAGATATGAAAGAGAGAAGCGAGCAGAGACACATGGGAACCTCACACCACCAAGAAAGCAGTGCCGGGAGCAGAGCATGTCCTCTGGACCTGAGGTTCCTGCACTGAGATGCTCCCAGACCAAGGAAAGATTGATGACATGGACCTTCCTGCAGAGCCAACAGAGAAAGCATTCCCTGGGAGCTGATGCCCTGAATTTGGACTTGTAGCCTACTGGACTGTGAAGAAATAAACTTCTCTTTGTTAAAGCCATCCACTCTTGGTATTTCTGTTAGAGCAGCCCTAGATGACTAAGACAAGTAGTTTCTACCAAAGCCAATCACATGCAAACTCTATGACCCAGTAATTTCACTCCTGAGAATATACCCCCCGACCCAGAAAATGAGTGCTTATGTCCACCAAAAGATATGTACAAGAATATGCACAACAACTTTAATCATAACAGTCCAAAACTGGAAACTCCCAAACATTCACCAACAGTAGAATGGATAAACAAATCCTGATATATTCGTAGAAGGAAATACTAACCATAATGAAAACAAAATGAACTACAACTACACCCAACATGGATACACCCAACGTTAATTTCACAGACATAATGTTGAGTAAAGGGGGCCAGAAACAAAAGACTAATAGTACATTTGGATAAAGTTCAAAAGGACGTAAAACTTATCTAGAGTGATAGTGGTGAAGGAGTAGTACCCCAGCAGTAACTTGGCAAAGGAGTTAGGAGGAACAAAAGGCAACTTTCTGGAATACTGGAAATACTCTATATCTTAATCTGGTTGGTGTTTACTCAGGTGAGTCATTGTTGTTGGGTGCTGTTCAGTCGATTCTGACTCATAGCAACTCCATGTGACTGAGTAGAACTGCCCCATAGGGTTTTCTAGGTTGTAATCTTTATGGGAGCCAATCTCCAGGTCTTTCTCCCATGGAGCTGCTGGATGAGTCTCAACTGCCAACATATCAGTTAGCACCCAGGAGGTTTAACCACTGCACCATCAGGGCTCCTTCACAGGTGAGTACATATGTCAAAATTCACCAAAGTGTACACTTAGGTTGTATGTAGTTTCTTTCTTACAACAGCTTCCAGAAGCAGAAATACACATCTTGGCAAAAACCTTTGTCCAAGTCATTGTGTCCCCCTCCCCATCCCAGCCCATAACTAGGGAAAATTGGCCTTCCCTCAAAGTTTCATTGAACAAGATGTGTTTTGGAGATTTGAAATATGTAGATTTATTTTGCCTCTAAAAACAACACCCTGTACTTGAGGGCACTGAGCAAGCTGTCCAATGCCAACATTGAAAGCTGCTTTAACACTCAGGAACACACAGGCAACATAAAACAAAATGACACTAAATGGGCACACCAGCCCAGGGGCAAGGATGAGAAGGCAGGAGGGGACAGGAAAGCTGGTAATGGGGAACCCAAGGTCAAGAAGGAAGAGTGTTGACATGTCATGGGGTTGGCAACCAATGTTACAAAACATTTTGTGTATTAATTGTTTAATGAGAAACTAATTTGCTTTGTAAACCTTCATCTAAAACAAATAAAAAAAAAGAATCCTACCTCATTAAAGAAAAAGAAAACCATGGACAGCACCTATGGCAATTCAGCATGCATCTGCTCTGTCAGCTGGCAGAAAGACCACCAGGCCCCCAGCAAGAAGGTGAGATTTAGGGCCAGGGTGAGCACCTCTCCTGTTGCTAACTGCTCACAGAAGAGAGGAAACAGAGGTTGCGAGGGACCAAGTAGGGACATCAAGTTTGAGAGGCACAGGAGCCTCTCAGAAAACATTCAGATGTTGAATGAATGAAAGTAGATGATGCAGACGGTGTCAAAAGGCTCCTTCTAAATTTTCCCTTCTTTCTGCTAAGCAGCCTGGAGCCAATGCTGCGTAAATAGTCCAAGTCTCAGAGTTTGTCATTCATTGCCCTTCAGCTTTTGGTTCTCCCCTTTGCCTCCCTCAGCTGTCTTCTGCAGACACATTCCTATCCCTTCCTCTTATCTCCAGTCAATGCTATGTCTAAGAGATGAGCTTCCATTTATTCTTACTAAAATGCTAAGCCTGCCTGGGGGAGGAGGGAAGAAGGGATGTCTCCAGGGGAGAGAAGAGTTTTTATTTTAATAGAAATCTGATCTTGGCTCAGTCCTTTGAAGGATGGAAGACTTCTCAGTCTGTGAAGGCCCAGCATCTGGGCAGCCACATAGGACGCTGCTAGTACAGCCAGACTTGCCTCCATGCTCCACTGCCTGGCCTGCAGGTGCATGGAGTTAGCCCTTGACTGAGGATTCGGGTCATCATTTTAGTGCTAGTAAAATCCTCCCATACTTTTTAATACATGTTCTAAATTCATTAGCCTCTGGGCCTTTTAGCCCATACTACAATGGGCAGGACTGGGGAAAAGCCAACGGGGCTTGTCTTGCTTCATACTGTTGTTGTGGTTAGGAGCCATCCAGTCAGTTTCAACTCATGGGGACCCCATGTGACAGAGTAGAACTGCCCCATAGGGTTTTCTTGGCTGTAATATTTGCAGAAAAAGATTGTCAGGTCTTTCTCCCACGGAGCTGCTGAGTGAGTTTGAACAGCCAACTTTATGGTTAGTAACCAAGCCCTTAGCTGTTGCGCCACCAGGGCTACTTTGCTTCATACTATCTTCTATAAAAACTGGGGAGAAGAACATCTTGAATATTTATGCCTGGATTCCTGGACCAAAGCCCCATACATTCATCTTGCTCCAATCCCCAGACACAAAGAAGAGGACTATGTGTCTCTGCTTCTCCCAGAGGGCCATACTCACACCTTCATGTTCATTGCCTCATCCCCAGACACTTTCTTCTCAATATTTTGCATCAGAATGTCTCCATGGTGTTTGATGAGGGGAAACATCTGGAGAACAATGATAGCCATTAGCATTCAGTCATTGGTGTAGCCATAGGAACCAAAAGAAAAAAACAAACCCATTGCCATCCAGTTGCTCCTGACTCATGGCAATCCCATGTGTTACAGAGTAGAACTGCACTCCATAGGGTTGTCTTGGCTGTGGTCTTTACAGAAGCAGATTGCCAGGTCTTTTTCTTCACGGAGCCACTGGGTGGGTTTGAACCACCAACTTTTCAGTTAGTCCCAAATCAAAATCAAACCCATTGCCATTGAGTTGATTCTGACTCACAGTGACTCTATAGGACAGAGTAGACTGCTCCATAAAGTTTCCAAGGAGTGGTTGGTGGATTCGAACTGCCAACATTTTGGTTAGCTGCTGAGCTCTTAAACCACTGTGCCACCAGTTAATAGTCAAGGGCAAACCATTTTCACCACCCAGGGACCTATCCATAACCAGCCCCAAAATAAACACTTGGGTGTATCTACTGTAAGACCTCCATTAATGAGAATTGTTGAAGCAAAGGCAGGTTCAGGTTAATTAAAACAGGGCAGGGGTATTCTGGTTAATGACATGGAGCAAGAAAAGGAATTTTGTTTCACCATGGTTTTTAAAATATTTCTGAAGCTTGACTTCACTTTCCTGTTTTGGTAGGTTGGGTCCATGAATATAAATCTTTCTTGGACGTGGGACTTAAGAACCATCTCAGTTTGAGGAATCACCATTCAGGAGAAGAAACTGGCTTGAGTTCTAGTTGTAAGGACAGTCTTGGTATGCTGGAAAATGTTTAACAACTGGCCTTCCGAGGGTAAAAGCCCTGATTTGTGGCATTTACCAATTTCTGTGGTGTAAATATTCCCACCATGGTTAATTTCACACTACCAATGAGATGTCCCAACGTGGAGTTGGGAAGAGATGTGTACAGTTGACTTTCACAAGTGGTAAAAGCTGTCTCCTGTTCACCATTCATTATACTTCTCCTGGAAAGTTTTTTTTTTTTTTTAACTCCTGCTATGAATTTATTTTGCTATTATGTTGCAACTTTGCCTGGAAGCCCAGAACAGATAAAATTCCAGCCAAAATGAGAGTTTCAGTTTGTTTCTGGCTAATGAAAATTTTCAACAGTACGAACTCTGTCCTTTCCTTCAAGACACTGGAGATTTTATAAGAACTCTCCAGCAAAGGTAGCTGTGGAGATTGGGGTTTTAAATTTCTCCTAAAAACTTGTTTGGGGAGGTTTCACACTACCTGACCTCAGAACCTACTATACAGCTGCGGTTGTCAAAACAACCTGGTACTAGTACAACAGACACATTGACCAATGGAACAGAATCAAGAACCCAGATGTAAATCCATCCACCTACGGTCACCTGATCTTTGACAAAGACCCAAATTCCATTAAATGGGGAAAAGACAGTCTTTTTAACCAATTGTGCTGGCAAAACTGAATGTCCATTTATTAAAAAAATGAAAAAGGACCCATACCTCACACCATACACAAAAACTAATTCAAAATGGATCAAAGACCTAAATGTAAAACTAAAAAATATAAAGCTCATAGAAGAAAAAATAGGGTAAACTCTAGAGGCCCTAATACAGGGTATAAATAGGATACAAACTATAGCTAACAACACAGAAACACCAGAAGATAAGCTAGATAACCGGGATCTTCTAAAAATTAAACACTTATGCTCATCAAAAGGCATCACCAAAAGAGTAAAAAGTGACCCTGCAGACTGGGAAAAAAATTTTGGATATGACATAGCTGACAAAGGTCTGAAATCTAAAATCCATAGAAAAATCCAACACGTCTACAATAAAAAGACAAATAATCCAATTAAAAAATGGACAAAGGATATCAACAGATACTTAACCAAAGAAGACATTCAGGTGGCTAAGAGACACATGAAGAAATGCTCCTGATCACTAACCATTAGAGAAATGCAAGT
>NW_004444087.1:551964-559075 GCF_000243295.1 Trichechus manatus latirostris
AAAAAAAAAAAAAAAAAAAAGAAATAAAACAGAAAATAGATGTTAGAGAGGTTGCTAGGAGATTGGAACTCTTGCGCACTGCTGGTGGAATGCAAAATGGTACTACCATTTTGGAAAACGATATGGCACTTCCTTTAAAAGCTAAAAATAGAATGACCATATGATCCAGTAATCCCACTCCTAGGAATACATCCTAGAGAAATAAGAGCCATCACATGAATAGACATACGAACACCCATGTTCATTGCAGCATTATTCACGATAGCAAAAAGATGGAAACAACCTAAGTGCCCATCAACAGATGAACGGAAAAAGAAACTATGGTACATACACACAATGGAATACTACTCAACGGTAAAGAACAATGACGAATCTGTGAAACATTTCACAACATGAATGAATCTGGAGGGCATTATGCTGAATGAAATAAGTCAATTATAAAAGGATAAATTCGGTATAAGACCACAATTATAAAATCTCATGAAAAGGTTTACACATAGAAAGAAACAATCTTTGATGGTTATGAGGGAGGGGAGTGATGGGGAGGGAAAACACTAACTAGATAATAGATAAGTGGTAACTTTGGTGAAGGGTAAGACAATACACAATACTCGGGAAGTCAGCACAACTTCACCAAGGCAAAGTCATTGAAGCTTCATAGACACATCCAAACTTCCTTAGGGACCGAATTACTGAGCTCAGGGCTGGGGACCATGGTCTCAGAGGACACCTAGCTCTATTGGCATAACATCGTTTATAAAGAAAATGTTTTACATTCTACTTTGGTGAGTAGCGTCTGGGATCTTAAAAGCTTGTGAGAAGCCATCTAAGATACTCCACTAGTCTCACCCTGTCTGGAGCAAGGGAGAATGAAGAAAATCAAAGGCATAAGGGAAAGATTAGACCAAAGGACTAATGGACCGCGTCTACCACAGCCTCCACCAGACTGAGTCCAGCACAACTAGATAGTGTCCAGCTACCACCAATGACTTCTCTGACAGGGATCACAATAGAAGCTCCCAGACAGAGCTGGAGAAAAATGTAGAACAAAATTCTAACTCACAAAAAAATACCAGATTTGCTGGCGTAACAGAGACTTGAGAAACCCTGAGAGTATGGCCGCTGGACACTATTTTAGCTCAATAATGAAGTCACTCCCGAGGTTCACCGTTCAGCCGGAGATTGGACAGCCCCATAAAACAAAATGAGACTAAACGGGCACACCATCCCAGGAGCAAAGACAAGAAGGCAGGAGAGGACAGTAAAGCTGGTAATAAGGAAACCAAGGTCGAGAAGGGAAGAGTGTCGACGTGTCATAGTGTTGGTAACCACTGTCACAAAGCAATACATATACTAATTGTTTAATGAGAAGCTAGTTTGTTCTGTAAACCTTCATCTAAAGTACAATAATAAAAAGAAGAAGAAGAAAATGTTTTACATCCTACTTTGGTGTGTAGCTTCTTGGGTCTTAAAAGCTTGTGAGTGGCCATCTGAGATACTCCACTGGTCTCACCCTGTCTGGAGCAAGGGAGAATGAAGAAAATCAAAGACACAATGGAACGATTTATCCAAAGGACTAATAGACTACAAGGACTAATGGACGACAACCTCCACCAGACTGAGTCCAACACAACTAGATGGCACCTGGCTACCAACACCATTGTTCTGACAGGGATCACAATAGAACATCCCTAACAGAGTGGGAGAAAAATGTAGAACAAAATTCAAACTCACAAAAAAAGATCAGACTTACTGGTCTGACAGAGACTTGAGAAACTGAGAGTATGGCTCCCAGACACCCTTTTAACTCAGTACTGAAGTCACTCCTGAGGTTCACCCTTCAGCCAAAGATTAGACAGAACCATAAAACAAACAATAATACAGGTTGCTTAACCACGTATACGAGACTAAATGGGCACACCAGCCCCGGGGCAAGGAGGAGAAAGCAGGAGGGGACAGGAAAGCTGGACAAATGGAAATGAGAAACTTAAGGTCAAGAAGAGAAGAGTGTTGACATTTCACAGTGGTTGGAAACCAATATCACAAATTGTCTAAATATCATTAATTGTCTAAATGAGAAACTAATTTGCTCTGCAACCCTTCGTTTAAAGCACAACAACAACAAAAAATTATACTGTGGTTCCATTTAGGCCTTAGTTTAGAAAAAAAGAATTGTCTGGATTGACCAATGTGGTTCCTACTCACCCTCTCACTCCTTGCTTCCCTTAAAGAAGCATTCTGCTTCTCTCCCAGGGATAGAGGGTTCATTTTTCCTGTATTTCCATGCCTTAAATTCCATTCTCATGACAGGATCTGCTCTTAAAGCACTTTCCAGAAGGTTCCATGAGCCGAGAAGAGGAATCTCTTCCCAGTGTGGGCAGGGCCCCAAGAGCCTCCTCTCACTCTGGCTCAGGGTGGCTTTCTTCCTTACGTACATGCATGGACCTAGGTCCTGTCTTTCAGTGCCATTATCTGACTTTGACAGATACATTGATTAGTGGCTGAGTCTGTCACTAGCGTATAAGATAACATTTATGCACCCTGTTTATCTCTCAATGACTGGCACATAGTAAATCTGTACTGAAGAAAGACAAGAAGGAAAGGAGAGAGGGAGACAATGAGAGCATAGAAGGAATAGAAGAGGAGAGGACAGAAAGGAAGAAGGAAGAGAGGAAGGAAGGGCAGAAGGAAAGAAGAGAAGAAAGGAGGAAGGGAACCCAATGATGGGAAATAGAGCTTCAAGACCCAAGACTCTGGCCACCTCACCACCTGCCAAAGCATCTTCCCTCCCCCTGGTCTTCATGACTCTGAGCCCTTCAGAGCCCAGCCTCCCTCCTGCCCACTGTTTTTGGGGCCAGCTTGCCCACACTTACCTCCTTGAGCTTCCTGCTCGTGAAGGTTGGGGAGATAATGGCCCTGATCCGCTTCCACATCTCATCCTCTACGATGGTGAGGCCCATTTCCAAACTTCCATATAAACCAAATTTCTAAAGAGGATTAAGTAAACAAAAACAGGCAAGGTTGGGTTAGAGAACACAGCTTGGGGGTTTATCCAAGGGCGTATTAGACATACTACCAAAAAATTTAAAAAATTGAATCAGATAATGTGTGACTTTGCCTCTTTCTGGAGAATTCAGTGGTGGTTGCCAAGGTGGGCTGTTGGGGAAGGGGACAATGTGTCAGCAGGTCTGGGGTGGTGTGCTGAGATCTAACACTGAGAGCTTCACCCTTTGCAAAACACAGTGTCTCTGTCACTAGGTAGGGGGTTCTCAAAGGAGTCCTTGAGGCAGAACTAGCCAGTCTGTTTCTTTATTTCTTTGCTGGAGTCAAGCTGAGGAGATAAGTGGGCATGAATGTTTCTGAACAATGAATGTTTAGTCTAATACAACACACTGGAGAGAAGATTGTTGAAATCTTGTGTAAAGAATGGATAACACCCCCTCCACTCCCACTACCCTCTTTGAAATGTGAAGAAACTCAGATACCTAAAGGTCCTGCATTTTGCTTGGGTCACAAGCCCAGTTTGAGCCAAAAATGGGACTAGAAACCAGGTTTGGAACATTTGCCATTAATAATAGATTGAGAAGAATAGAGGAGAACTTTCCAAAAAATTGGTGTTCGGCATGTTTTGGCACTGTTTAATGTTGGTATTACTGTGCTGTAGGTGAATGGAAGGGTGATTAAAACATGATCTTGGTCCTAAAGACATCAAAGAATTAATCTCCAGTCATGGAATTGTTGTTATTATGACAGGTGGAAGTGGGAGAGATTAGGACACGGGCCCACCCAAGATTTCTCAAATCCTCCTTGCATGAGATACTGCCAATTGGCAAGGGCCTCTAATCCATCATAATCACTCAGATACTAGCTACCACATGACATATGGCTGCTTTAACTTTTTAAGAGGATTAATAACATTACTTTGGATGCCACCAGTGGATATTGTAATTTCCATATTAACTTGTCTTTATTTTCCAAAAATCACCACTGGTTCTCAGGCAACTGGCCAGCCTCTTAGATTCTGGCATAATTTTAAAGAGTAGAGGAATATTTTTCAAAGCCCTCAGAATAGGAAATGGAAATTTGGAATGGAATGGAATGGAATATGGAAAAGGTCTTCAAGCACGTTAACTCATGATTCATTCCTATCTCAGGTTTAGAGTGAGAGAACGGAAATAACCAGTGAAGGAAGCCCAAGTTGAACTCACTTCCTTTCAAGAACAGACATGTAAGAAGCAAACTCTCATTAGAACCTACCGGTCAGTTGGTAAAAGCAGTGTAGAACTCCTTCACCAGAACTGTCCTGATGACGACAGGATCCAGGATGACCATGCTGTTGCAGACATCAACACCCAAAACAAAACAAAATGAGAGTGAAATAGATGATCTACCTCTTTATTTTTCACTTGTGCAGTTCAGTAATATCAACTAATCATGTTGTGTAACCACCACCAATAATCATTGCCAAATTTTCCAGCATCGTAAGTAGAAACTCATTGATTCCTAAACAATGACACTCCCTCCCTCCTGTCCCTGGTTGTTGTTGTTCTGACTCATGCGACCCATGTGTTACAGAGTAGAATTGCTTGATAGGGTTTCCTCGGTTGTAACCTTTACGGAAGCAGACTGCCAGGTCTTTTCTTCTGAGGTGCTGCTGGACAGGTTCCAACTGCTAACTTTTTGGTTAGCTGCTGAGCACAAACTGCTTGCACCAGCCAGGATAATCACTGATAAAAATTCAGTCTCTATGTATTTGCCTGTTCTAGACATTTCATATAAGTGAGTGTTATGGATTGAATTGTGTCCCCCCAATATATGTGTCAACTTGGCTCTGCCATGATTCCCAGTACTGTGCGATTGTCCACTATTTTGTCAGCTGATGTGATTTTCCTATGTGTTATAAATCCTGCTTCTATGACTTTAATGAGGCAGAATTAAAGGCAGTTATGTTAAAATCTGCAAGATTATGTTGTGTTTTAAGTCAATCTCTTGTGAGATGTAAAAGACAGAAGCGAGCAGACAAACAGGGGACCTCATACCACCAAGGAAGCAATGCCAGGAGCTGAACACCTCTTTTGCACTCGAGGCTTCTGTGCTAAGAAGCTCCTAGAGCAGGAGAAGATTGATGACAAGGACCTTCCTCCAAAGCCGATAGAGAAAGAAAGCCTTCCCCTGGAGCTAGCACCCTGAATTCGGACTTCTAGCCTACTAGACTGTGAGAGAATAAATTTCTGTTTGTTAAAGCCATGCACTTGTGGTATTTCTGTTACAGCCGCACTAGTTAACTAAGACAGTGAGATCATTCAATATTTGCCCTTTTGTGATTCACTTAATTCACTATTTAAAACACTTTTTCCAATCCACAGTTTCCTAATTAGGAATCTTGGCTTTTTGGTTATTTTCTCGCCAAGAACTTTATTCTTAAGCAACCCCGCTTTCATTCTTCCCCTTATCATTTAAAATTTGAGTATCTAACTGTAACCTGACACTACGAATGGCAGTAAATTTCCATTAGTCCTTAAACTAGCCCAAGTCGGATTTGGCCGGCCACTCATGTACTAAAGGGCAAGCTGCGACCACTAACTGACCACAACAGAGGACACAGGAACAGGTGGAAAGAATCGAAAGACAATCATCACCCGGACCCTATTTCTAAGGGAGAGATCTGATAAGAACCATGTCACCTCCTGTTTCCTGGCCGCCTTCTAGAATTTTCCCTCCCCAGTACACCTGCACAACTGCTATCTTGCTGCCCAAACAACATATAAGCCCTGCTTCCTGATAGCTTGAAGAGTCAGATCTGAAGAACTTCCTCCTGGCTCCTTGCTCTGCGCACTGCAATAAAGTTACTTTCTCTTTCTTAAAGGCCGATGTCCAGATTATTGGCAGGTCTGAGCACCCCCGACAGAACTCACCTTCTAGGGTTTGGTAACATAACTACAAGTATATAGCCTAATATTATTTTTTTCACTATCTCACAACTACCTATAACACCCAAGCACCCTATATTTCAGCCATGTTGAAATTATTAGTCCTTATTGTACACAGAAAATTCAGGAGTTTTTTTGTCTCATTCTTCTTTGAGACATACAATCTTACGAGTTCCATTTGAATCAGTTTTGACAAATGTGATTACTAGCACCAAAAATAAGATATAGAACATCTCCCCATCCCAAGACCATATTGTGTGTATTCCTTCATATTTAGCTTCCTTTGCCCAAAATAATGCTGGTGAGATTCATGCATATTGGTGTGAGTATCAACGGTTTGTTTCTTCTTATTACTGAGTAGTAAGTATTCCATGTGGATGTTTGCAGCTGTTTCTTCTCATTAATAATCAGAACATGGAATGTACAAGGTATGAATCTAGGAAAATTGGAAGTCGTCAAAATGAAATGGACTGCATAAAATTTGATATCCTAAGCGTTAGTGAGCTGAAATGGACTGGTATTGGCCATTTTGAATGAGACAATCATATGTCTACTATGTCAGAAATGACAAATTGAAGAGGAACGGTGTTGAATTCATCATCAAAAAGAACATTTCAGGGGACAGGAAAGCTGGTAATAGGGAACCCAAGGTCAAGAAGGGAGAGTGTTGACATGTTGTGGGGTTGTTAACCAAGGTCATAAAACAATATGTGTACTAACTGTTTAATGAGAAATTAGTTTGTACTGTAAACCTTCATCTAAAGCACAATAAAAAAAGGAAAAAAAAAAGAACATTTCAAGATCTATCCTGAAGTATAATGCTGTCAGTGATAGGGTATATCCGTACTCCTACAAGACCAGTTAATAGAACTATTATTCAAATTTATGCACCAACCACTAATGCCAAAGATGAGGAAATCGAAGATTTTTACCAACTTCTACAGTCTGACATTGATCAAACATACAATCTAAATACACTAATAATTACTGGAATTGGGTGTGAAAGTTAGAAACAAAGAAAAAGGAACAGTAGTTGGAAAATATGACCTTGGTGATAGAAATGATGCTGGAGAGCCTCTGGCAAAATGGCGCTCTAGGCAGAAGCACCACACCGTCCCTCCACAGCAAAGATCCAAAAAACTAAGCCGAACAGAGAAAACAACAATCCTGAAACCCTAAAA
>NW_004444087.1:559709-561173 GCF_000243295.1 Trichechus manatus latirostris
CCACACTCGGCCCCCTCTGCTTCCCACGGACACAGTCTCTTGTCTGAGAAACACCAGCCGCTTGGACTCCACAAGCCCACACTAGCCGGCTCTCTGAGTGCCGTTTCTTGGCTGCTGGTATTGCTTTTTTTTCTGCTTCTTTTGATTTCTTCCTTACATCTCACCACCTCTCCCTCCTTTCACTCAAATGCCTGGCTCCATGCGCCACCTTTGCTTCTTCCTGAGGGGCTATGGAGCTCCTTTCGAGTGTGGAGTTGCTTCCCGGTCTGGGCTGCTGGGCTGGTGGGATCCCGGGGCTTTTGCTTGTTTGTTTGTTTTGAATTGTTTGTTTGTTTTCTTTTCCTTTTCTTGAGTTGGGAGCCCATTCTGGCCAGGTGGTGCTACGTGGCAAGGAGACTACCCACTCGGCTTCCACAGGCGTGCAGAGGGATCCCTAAGGGCATTTCGTTTTTTGTTTTTGTTTTTTACTTTCTTTCATTTTCTGTTTTTTGGGGGGCTTTTCTTCTTCTTTTTTTTTTTTTAATTTGTTTTGTTTTCTTTTTCCTCTTTTTCCCCTTTTTGTCTTTCTTCATTGCTCAGTTTCTCATCTCTCTATATCTTCCTTCTCTTTCTGTTCCCTGAATACCTGGTGTTGTATATCTCTACACCTTCTAGCCAGGCTGTACTGCAACTCCTGAGAGCGACTTCCTCAGACCTCATAGCTGCACCGGTGGGATCCCTGGGAACTTTGTGGTCCTTTGAGCTTTCCAATTTTTATTTATTACTTCTTTTCTTTTCTTCCTCTTCCCCTTTCTGTTTTTCTCCGTTTCAGTCTTTCATCTCTCCACTCCAATGGCAAGCTCCCTCAGAATTCTTCTTTGTTTGTAAGTTTTTGGCTCCTGTTCCTCTCTCCTCTCTCCCATATCCATCTTAGCTCCACACATAACAATCTCCTGGCTACATCCTGCCTACCTGCACAGTGCACTTAACATCACACCACCAAGCAGCACAGGCACAGCCTACTGGAACCTGCCCTGCACTAATTACTGACCCACCATGGTGGCTGTAGTAAGTGCCACACACAACCTGTCCCAGTAACTCCTGTTCAGCTAGACCTGCCCTACCATACCATACCTGAGTGACTGACCCTGCCAATTGGAGAAGGAGGCAAAAGTATTCTGCCCATAGATGAGCAAACAACAAAGAACACACAGTCTGCCTGCTCAGACATAGTCAAATTTTTTTTAAAAAAAAGGGAAAAAACAAACAAATCTATAATCAATAAACAAGAAAAATAACTACTGAATGCCCCAAAGACAGCAGACAATATCAAAACATTTACAAAAACAGGACAGGATGGTTCCAGTAAGCATCCAAAATAAAACACCAGATGACTTTCCAGTGGAAGAAAATACACTAGAACTAACTGACAGGAATTCAAATCTCTAATACTCAGAATTCTCCAAGAGCTGAGGCAAAAAGCTG
>NW_004444087.1:567184-601495 GCF_000243295.1 Trichechus manatus latirostris
AAAAAAAGGTTGAGAAGTTAGAGGGTTGACATGTTGTGGGGTTTTTAACCAATGTCATAAAACGATATGTGTACTACTGTTTATGAGAAACTATTTGTTCTGTAAGCCTTCACCTGAAGTACAATAAAAAAAAAAAATGATGCTGGAGATTGCATGATAGAATTTTGCAAGATCAACGACTTCTTCATTGCAAATACCTTTTTTCAACAACATAAATGGCGACTATACACATGGACCTAGCCAGATAGAATACAGAGGGACCAAATCGACTACATCTGTGGAAAGAGACAATAGAAAAGCTCAATATCATCAGTCAGAACAAGGCAAGGGGCCAACTGCGGAAAAGACTGTCAATTGCTCACGTGCAAGTACAAATTTAAGTGGAAGAAAATTACAGCAAGTTCACGAGAACCAAAATACGACCTTGAGTATATCCCAACTGAATTTAGAGACCATCTCAAGAATAGATTTGATGCATTGAACACAAGTGACTGAACACCAGATGAGTTGTGGAATGACATCAAGGATGTCATACATGAAGAAAGCAAAAGGTTATTAAAAAGACAGGAAAGAAACAAAAACAAAAAATGGCTGTCAGAAGAGACTCTGAAACTTGTTCTTGAACGTAGACTAGCTAAAGCAAATGGAAGAAATGATGAAGTAAAAAAGTGGAACAGAAGATTTCAAAGGGTAGCTCAAGAAGATGAAGTAAAGTATTATGATGAAATGTGCAAAGACCAGGAGTTAGAAAACCAAAAGGGAAGAACATGCTCAGCATTTCTCAAGCTGAAAGAAGTGAAGAAAAAATTCAAACCTTGAGTTGCAATATTGAAGGATTCTACAGGGAAAATATTGAACTATGCAGGAAGCATCAAAAGAAGATGGAAGGAATACACAGGGTAACTGTACAAAAAAGAATTGGTTGACATTCAATCATTTCAGGAGGTAGCATTTGATCAAGAATTGATAGTACTGAAGGAAGAAGTCCAAGCTGCACTGAAGGCACTGGCAAAAGACTAATCTAAACAAACAAACAAAAAAGAAACCCATTGCCACCGAGTCGTTTCCGACTCATAGCAACCCTATAGGACAGAGTATAATTGCCCCATAGGGTTTCCAAGGAGTGGCTGTTGGATTCAAACTACTAACCTTTTGGTTAGCAGCCAAGCTCTTAACCATTGTGCCACCAGGGCCACTGGCAAAAAACAAGGCTACTGGAATCTATGGAATACCAATTCAAATATTTCAACAAACAGATGCAATGCTGGAGGTGCTCACTCTTCTATGTCAAGAAATTTGAAAGACAGCTTACTGGCGAATTGACTGGAAGAAATCTATATTTGAGCACATTCCAAAGAAAGGTGATCCAACAGAATGTGTAAATCATTGAACAATATCATTAATATCACATACAAGTAAAATTTTGCTGAAATCAGGACAGTATTTTTGTCTATGGACCAAATGCCGTTGCCCTGGAGGCAAAGAACCTCCTTTTGTTGGAATGCTCTTCTTCTGAAGAACAAGTCAGAAACCAGTTACCAAGGTGTTTCCATTTAATGGTGAAGCAGCTATGTATGGCAGAAAGGGGAGTTGCTATGGCTTATAAAGTTCATTCCTTTATTAGAAGATGTGGAGAGAAAACAGGCGTTAGCCTTGGCCTAAGACCCACCAACATTTCAGTCCTGACCCAGCTACTTAATGGCTCTGTAATCTAGGACAAGTTACTTAGCTCTTTCCATCTGTTTCCTTGTCTCTAATGAAAACCACTTGCCATTGAGTCTACTCAGACTTGTGGTGACCCAATGTGTGTCAGAGTAGAACTGTACTCCATGGAGTTCTCAATGGCTGATTTTTCAGAGGTAGATCGCCAGGGCTTTTTTCCGAGGCACTTCTGGATGGACTTGAACCTCCAACCTTTCAATTAGCAGCCAAGCATGTTAACCCTTTGCACCAGCCAAGGACCTCATCTTAGTGAGGAAGTACCTTATAAAGAGAATGGTGTGAGGATTAATCAGCCATGTGTTATGAGTTGAATTGTGTTCCCCAAAATGATACATTGATGTCTTAACCCTCATTGGCAGGGAACATGATCTTATTTGGAAACAAGGTCTTTGTAAGGCAGGTCCTGTGTTGGGAATTCAAGCTCAGACAACAGGCCCCCGGCAGTGCCAGCCTATGTGGAGTGGACACCTTGGTACCCCATCCACCCACCCTGGGTGTAGCCCTGAGGACCTGCTCAGAGGGGACAGATCACCCCAGCCAGCTGAGAAGGTATCCACAGATAAGGGCTTCCTCCTTCTTCCAGAGAGGGGTGCCCCTACACCCTCCTTCTTCTCCTCACCCACCCAACCCACACCCTCCTGCTTCTCCCCACTCCATCCAGCCCCCCTACAACCTCCTGCTTCTTCTCACCCATCCACCCTCCCAAGTCCTTCCCATCTGTCCTTACCCATCCAGCCCCCCACTCCATTCTGCTTCCCTCACCCATCCAGCCCCCCATACCCTCCAGCTTCTTCTTACCCCACTCAGCCCCCACAACTCCTGCTACTCCTTACCCTACCCAGCCCCCTACAGCCTCCTTCTTCTCACCCCATCCAACCTTCCACACCCTCCCCACCTCTTCTCACCGCATCCAGCCCCCACACCCCCCTGATTCTCCTCACCCCACCCAGCTCCCCACACATTCCTGCTTCTCCTGACCCACCAGCCCCTACATCGTCCTGCTTCTCCTCACCCCACCCCGCCCCCCATACCCTCCCCACCTCTTCTCACCCCATCCAACTTTCCACACTCTCCTGATTCCCCTCATTGCATTCAGCCCTCCACCATTCCCATCTCTCTTCACCACCATCCAGGCCCCTACACCTTCCCACCTCTTCTTGCCCCACCCAGCAATCTGAGGGACCCATATCTCAGAGAGGCAGGGCACCCCCCACCCACTCCTTGTTAATCTCCCATTGGATGGGGACTTCCTGGCCACCCATATCAACCCAGAGTGGTAGAAAATAGTGGAGACTCACAGCAGCAAGAGGGTGCCACAGGCAGCCAGGAGTGCCCAGGCCTCTGCCCCGAGGCTGGGTAGAAGGGCCATGCCAGGCTTGGGTCTGGGCCTCCAGCTGCAGAAGGGCAGGTCCTCAGGGTAATTCTGTGGGTTTTATTTACTTGACTACAGGTCACCTGTGCCTCTGGGGCAGGCCTGCTGGGAAGCCTCTTGCACAGTCTCCCTCTCTAACCAGGAAGAATGCAGCCTAGTTGCACAGTGGTAAAGCGTTATGGCTGCTAACCAAAAGGTCGGGAGTTCAAATTCACCAGCCACTTCTTGGAAACCCTATGAGGCAATTCTACTCTATCCTGTAGGGTTGCTATGAGTCAGAATCAACTCAACAGCACCAGGAACCAGGAGGAGGAGAAGCTTTGGGCACTCACCGATTTCCTCTGATGACTTGTGTTTTGATTTCAGAATGCTGGGCTATCCCAGAGCAGACTACCCCCAAAGTCACCAGCTGTACTCTATGCAAGGCAGGACAGCCCACAAGTTCTCAGAGCTGCTCCCCGGCTAGCCTGGGAGTTCAACATGTAGGTCGTACAGTCCCGAAGGTCAGTAATGCACCTCCATCTGTCTCCTGGTTGGCACAAGCTCAAGTGCACTTGGGATGAGAGTCTTGCTTTCTGATCAGGAACTGCTCTCCCTGCAGCCCCCAGAGAACAGGACCATCCCTGGCATCGGTCCTGTGTTTGCCCCTGTGCCTCCTCTCCAAGTCCTCCTCTTGCTTTCCAACTCCTTCGCTCCTTGAGAGGAGAAAAAAGATGCTAGTCTTGGCCTAAGACCAAGCAATGTTCCAGTCTCCACCCAGCCACTTACAAGCGTGTAATCTTGGAACATTTACTTAGCTCTTTGCATCTGTTTTCTTATCTCTAATAAAAACCAGTTGTCATCAAAACAAGTCTGACTCATGGTGCCCCCATGTGTATCAGAGTAGAACTGTACTCCATAGAGTTTTCAGTGGCTGATTTTTCAGAACTTGGTTGCCAGGCCTTTATTTCCAGGCACCTCTGGGTGGACTTGAAACTCCAAACTTTCAGTTCTCTTCCTTTGTCACCACCATGGGTCCACGTGGTAAAGACAAGATTTTGTAGTACAGATAGTCTACAGTTGGTTTAACCATTCACCTACTGAGGGACACTTTGGTTGTTTCATATTTTAGCTATTAGAAAGAAAGCTGCTGTGAACCACTGTTTGCAGGTTTAGGGGCAGACATAAATTTTCCTCATTGGGATAAATGTCCAGGGTCCTATGGTAAGTGTATGTTTAGGTTATTTTTTCTTTTTTTTTTTTTTTTTTGTAGTCCAAAACTCTCATTAATTTTATTATAGCAATTTCATTTTTTTCCCCTGAGACTGTAGTTTTTTTTTTTTAAATAATACTTAATTGTGTTTTCGGTGAAGGTTTACACAGCAGTTTAGATTCCCATTCAGAACCCCCCTGGGGGCCTTTTGAGTGGCCTGTTTGACTTTTGGTCTCATTTCTTCACTCTTCATGACTGGAGCAAGCAAGTCCCCAACTCTCCTGTGCTCAGAGTTCTCCAAAATGTCCTCTCCCTCAGAGAGAGGTGACTGGATTCTCACCTGCAAACTTCGTAGTCCGATGCGCTGAGCGGGGCCTTCGTCTGGAAGTGGTCCCCTTGAGGACACCGTGGAATTCTCTGGCCCCAAAAGCCAGCAGGCCAATGATGCCATCTCATTGGAGAATCAAACAGAAACAGAAACCTTTTTTAGATACCCCAGAAATACGAATTTTTTTAAAAAATTGGAGTATGGATCAGATTCAACCCCATAATGCAGTGCTTCTGCTTAATGACTGCAGAAGCTGGTCTTACCTGAGGAGAAGCAGGACATTTTAAGACCACAGAGCACAAAACTATCAGTTTGAAATTTGTGCCCATGCCACCCGTTAATTGAGTTAAACCATTAAAGGGAAAGAATTTTTGGCAAATACAGAGATACTTGTACAAGCAAAGCCATGGACATGTTCAAATCATTTTCAACTAAGCATCTGGTGAACCAACCATTTTAGAAAAACAGCCTATTTGGTCATAAAGTTTGCAAAACCTTCCGTAGCTCCCAAATAAACTATCTGAAAATTGTTCCACTTCATGGCGAAACCAAACCTCTAAAACTTAATTGTGGAAGAACCCAAATGTCCATCAACAGATGAATGGATAAACACAATGTGGTCTATCTATACAATGGGATGTTATTCAGCCATAAAGAGCAGATACTGCAACGTGGATGAACCTTGAAAACACAAGGCTGAGTGGAATAAGTCAGAAACATATAATATGAGAAAAAAAAATTGTATAATCACACTTATATGAAATATCTAGACTAGGCAAATGCATAGAGACAGAAAGATTAGTGGTTACCAGAGGTAGGGGAAAGGGTGAAATGGGGTGTTATTGCTTAAGGGACACTGAGTTTCTGTTTGGGGTGATGATAAAGTTTTTGAAACAAGTAGTGGTAACAGTTGCACAACATTATGGATATAATGTTGGGAGGAGATGTTGGTGGGGGAGGGGACATGCAGAGAAAGGAGGAAACCTGCTTTGTGTTATCTTTTACCGGAGTCGACTCCAAATATTTTTGTTGGGTAGGTGCGGCCATGTTGACCTACAGAGTAGGGCCCCTGCCTAGAAGGCCATTTAAAATGAGTCCATGGTTTTCATGTGATGTTTTGCCCTGGGGATGCCTCCTTTGTGGAAAGCAGACCAGCTGGCCATGGAAGGCTACAGCTGAAGAACACTGTGAACCAGCCATATCCGACTGGTGAACCTTTGTTTTAATGCTAGAGGCATCCAGCTGTCTTGACCTTGGAAAAGCCTTACTCTGCTGTGTCGTTCTCTTGAGCCCAGGAAGTAGACAGCGTACTACTCTCAGGGAGGAAAGCGGTGGGGGGTTTGCTCTGCAGCCTGCACTGACTGGTGCCTCTAAAGGTTGTCCCCAGAACCTGGCCCAGCCCATGAGGGTGACGAAGCTGGTATTCCCTGATGCCAGGGCTTGAACAGTCTCAGGTTAAGCTCATCAAAAGATATTTATTAAAGGGATGTCAGGAGACCTTGGAATTGACCAAGCATGCAAACTAGCAGGAAGAAAGTTGTGGAAGACCAAGCGATTGCAGAGGAGAAATGTCAGAGGAGCACCCCAGACTGAACTTCCTGTACTGAGATTGACAGTCTGAGAGCCAGTACTCGCTTGTCACCTCTTGTTTTGGGAGGAAGACCCCTAAGCATGGTCTGAGGTAACTCCTCAGAGGCAGTGAGGGTACCGCTGGGAATGAGATGGACTTAGGCAGCTGAGCCATAAGCAAACGGCACCCTGGTGAGCTTGCCCACCAAAGGCCTTGCTTGGCCCAGAGCTGCTTCACCAAGTGTGGGTGCTGATGGTTCAGGGACTTGAGCGGAGCCAGCAACAGACAAATGGATAAACACAATGTAGTCCATCCATACAGTGGATTATTAATCAGCCATAATGAGAATTGAAGTTCTGATACATGCTTGGACATGGATGACCTTGATGACATGATGTTGAATGAAATAAGGCAGACTTAAAAGGACAAATGCTGTATGACCCCACTTAGATGAAATAGTCAAATATGTAGAAACCAAAGCTCATTAGTAGTTACCAGGGGTGGGAGGGAGGAAAAAGGAACTTTCATATTTAGGGGACACAGAGTTTATGTTAATGGTGGTGGAACAATTCAGAAAACGGGGTGATAAAGGTCGCACAACATGAAGAATGTAATCAATGTCACTGAATTATACATGTAAAAATTGTTGAACTGGCAAATGCTTTGTTATGTATATTTGTACCACACACACACACAAGCACTGCTATGAACAGCAAAAAAAGAAAAAAAAAAGAATCTGAGTGTTGGCCAGGTCCTCACCCTCCTGAGGATCTGGCTTTCTGTGAAGGAAAGGGAGGACCCAGATCTCAAGTTCCTTTCAGAGGAACACTGAGCTCATGAGGAAGCAGGCTCCACCAGCCCCTGTAGCCCCAGCTGGTACTAAGCTTGCCCACAGTGCACCCACTACATACTGTTGATGTCCAGTTGATTCCAATGGATGACGACCCCTTATGTGCAGAGTAGAACTGTGCTCCGTAGAATAACAAATATTGTTTTCAAGGCTGTGACCTTTTGGAAGCAGATTGCCAGACCTTTCTTCTGATGCACCTCTGGGTGGGTTTGAACCACCAACCTTTCGGTTAGTAGCCAAGTGCTTAACCATTTGCATCACCTAGGGACTTCAAGGTGAAATGTAGGTAAAATAAAATTGCCTAGGTATCACGTACATTCACACCATGGAAGTGTACTGGTGGTGGCTCTCTGTCACACGGAGAAGCATGTTCCTTCTCCAAGGCCAACTGACCACAGGTCTGAGAAATGAGCTGAGACAGCAGACAGCTCCATGGAAGGCAGAGTAACCGACAGGGTTAAACTGTTCCCCCTCCTCCCATCACACCTGGGCCCGTGAGTTTCTGATAAGGCATTCTGTGTAGCAGCCCAAGGTCTTCTTACTGCTTCTCCGCTCAAGGCTGCTTCACCAACTGCCCCACCCACTCCATTTGGACCTGAGCGATAAGCCGAAAAGCTGTCCTCAGATAAACTTCATGTGTAATACCCCCCAAAATACACACATCTCCAGCCACCATATTGCTCCCCCACTGCACCCCGTACATGTTAATTAGTTCCTGAAATTGCCCACCTATGCCCAGAAACTTCATGAACTATGCTTAAGTTCCCTATCCCAAACACTATAACTGCCCTAGAATCTCCAATTTCAGGGAGCTTGATTTGAGACTTAGTCTCCAAGCTCCTTGCTTCCCTGGCTTACCACCTGCTAGCTTCTGTTGATGTTGAGTGCTGTTGATTCCAACTCATAGAGGCCCAATGTGACAGAATAGAACTTCCCCATAGTGTTCTCTAGGCTATAATCTTTACAGGAGCAGATCTCCAGGTCTTTTCTCCCATGGAGCTGCTGGTGTGTTCAAACCACTGACCTTTCAGTTAGCTGCTGAGTGCTTAACCTTTGCACCACCAGGGCTCCTGCTAGCTGTCTACCACTGGGCAAATTGCTTTACCTCTCTGAGCATGGTTCCTCATCTATGAAGTGGGATCCTGACTATACCTACTTCATAGGCTCATACTGGGAGTTCTGTTGTTACGGTTGTCAATTGCTGTCAAGTTGACTAATGGTAACCCCACTTGTGCAGAGTAGAATTGTGCTCCACAGGATTTTCAAGGCTGTGACTTTTCAGAAACTAATTGCCAGGCCTTTCTTCAAAGGCACCACTGAGTGGGTTCAAACTGCCAACCTTTCAGCTAGACATTGAGCACATAACCCTTTGTGCCAGCCAGGGACTCTGGTGAGAATTCTAAGGGAGTATTGTCCGGTATAAGGCAGTTTTCAGTGGATGCTAACTACCTTTTACACAACAGCTGGTGTCTTAGTTACCTAGTGCTGCTATAACAGAAATAGCACAAATGGATGGCTTCCACAAAGAGAAAGTTATTTTCTCACAGTCTAGAAGACTAGAAGTCCGAATTCAGGGTGCCAGCTCCAGGGGAAGTCTTTCTCTCTCTGTCAGCTCTGGGGCAAGGTCCTTGTCACCAATCTTCCCCTGATTTAGGAGCTTCTCAGTGCAAGGACCCTGAGTCCAAAGGACAGGCTGCTCCTGACATTTCTTTCTTGGTGGTAATGACGTCCACCTTGTCTCTCTGCTCTTTTCATCCTGCAGTTGGAAGAGATGAGTACTTTGTGTTGAGGACAAAGCTGGGAGGCTGTGAGCCTGGAGCAACCAGTGCCATAAATCCAGGCAAGAGGTTTTGAGAGCCCATTTGTGAGAATACAGCCATCATGCAGAAAGAAGCAGAGACAAGAGACCAAGAGAGGGTCCTTTTGCTTCTTGCTCTTTGTGTGGGATAGAGAAGTGAGAACCTACCCAGGGGTACAAGACAAAGAAGTGCCAGGCAGAGCTAGAGCTGCAGCTGAGCCTCCTGGCTCCTGATCAGCCCCTGTATTGCCTCTCTGAGAAAGCACAGTGTTAAAATGCCCTTCCTCTGCCACTCACTCTGTTTATTGTTTATGTGACATTATTATTATTATTAGTTTTTAATGTGCTTTAGATGAAAGTTTACGGAGCATATTATTTTCTCATTAAACAATTAATGCACATATTGTTTTGTGATATTGGTTGCCAACCCCATGATGTGTCAACATTCTCTCCTTGACCTTGGGGTCCCCATTACCAGCTTCCTGTCCCCTCCTGCCTTCTCATCCTTGCCCCTGAGCTGGTGTGCCCATTTAGTCTTGTTTTGTTTTATGGGACTGTCTAATATTTGACTGAAGGGTGAACCTCAGGAATGATATCAGTACGAGTTAAAACGCTGTCCAGGGGCCATACTCCAGGTGTTTCTCCAGTCTCTGTCAGATCAGTAAGTCTGGTCTTTTTTTGTGAGTGAGAATTTTGTTCTACATTTTTCTCCAGGTCTGTCTGGGACCCTGTATAGTGATCCCTCTCAGAGAAGTTGGTGGTATTAGCTGGGCACCATTTGGTTGTAATGGATTCAGTCTGGTGGAGGCTGTGGTAGTTGTGATCTATTAATCCTTTGGACTAATCTTTCCCTTGTGTTTTTGGTTTTCTTCATTCCTCCTTGCTCCAGACAAGGTGGGGACATTATTATTTTTTAATGGAGATATAATTTCATGAGTTAGAGTTATTAACAAAAAGGAAATGCTGCAGGGTCTTTTTTGTTGTTGTTGTTCGGTTGTTTTTTTAAGTTTCCCGTGTGGGATGAAGTAGAAATGGGCGCTGGTTTTCTAGGAAACTAGAAGGACAGCCTGTGATTGGAGAAGGCACTGGGCTGACTCCGAGGGTTTGTAAAGGTGCACAGATGCCTGGCAAACAGCTAATAGAGATAATCTCAATATGCTTGATTTTATATTGGCAAGATGAAAGACGCAGGTATTATTAAGGAATTAATTAGTTACACAAGGGGGCTGGTCTGACTTGGGTGAAGCAGGGAGGATTATGAAAACTGTGTCTTTGGATTTGGAAACCATTTTTTAAAATATGGTTTGAACAGCAGTACTGATATAATTCATAAGTAGCCCTGTGATAAAGCGGTGACGGAGCCTCTTATTCCTAACCAGAAGGATATAAAGAGCACCAGCCTGTGCCACGTGACTCAGCATAATTCAGAGTGGCCCACATCAGGCAGGCTCTGTGCCCCTGTGATTCTCAGAATTTTCAATTTAGCAAGTGTGATAGTTGTGTGTCCACTTGGTTGGGCCATGATCCTCAGTGGTTTGGCAGTTCTGATGTAGTTTGGCAGCTTTTTAATGACGTAAACATCTCCATAATGAGATCTGATATAATGTGACCACCTCCATGATGAGATCTGTTGTGAGCAGCCAGTCTGTTGAAAGGAAGTTTCCTTGAGCATGTGGCCTACATCCAATATAGGTGAACTTTCCGGCAAGGTTTGCTGGCTTTTACTTGCTCTGGATTCTACAGCTGACTCCTGTTCATCTGACCTCTGGTTCTTGGGACTTCAGCTAGCAGCTCACCTGCTGTCTTACCTGCTGATCTTGGGATTTGTAGGCCTCCACAGCCTGTGTACCAGAGGCCTGCTATCTGACCTTCTGATCTTGGATTTGCCAGCACCTGCAGCTACGTGAGTCAGGAAAAGCCTCCAGCCTGACCCACAGACTTGGGACTTACCAGCCTCTACAACTGTGGGAACCATTTCCTTCATATAAATATATATATATGTATATATATTTATACACTGCACTGGTTTTGCTTCTCTAGAAAGCAGCCTAAGATAGCAAGACATCTGGAAATTGTTAAAAAATACTCCAAGGAGAAAAGGATGACATCACTATTTTCTTAGTGAAATGTTAGCTTCTCAAAAGAGCCCTTCTACGTTAGACCTCCTTCAGTTTCTGGCCCTTGTCTTCCCGGGGCCCCAGACAAGAGGGGGCACAGGACGCAGGCCAAGAGGATCAGCTGCAGTCATAGATGGTGCTATGGATTGAATTGTGTTCCCAAAAAATATGTGCTGTAAATCCTAATCCTTATACCATTGGTTATAATCCCAATCAGGAATGGGTTTTCTTCACTACGTTAATGAGACAGTATTAGTCCAAGGTATGTCTTAAGTCAATCTTTTTTGAGATATAAAAGAGCAGATATTAAGCAAGCAAGCAAGGAAGCACAAACAGAGGGGAAGATCCATGCCGTATGATTGCCAAGGAACCTAGGAATAGAAGCTGAAAAGAGACAAGGACCTTCCCTAGAGTATTCCCCTGGAGCTGGAGCCGAGAATTTGGACTTCTAGCCTCTTAAACTGTGAGGAAATAAATTTCTATTCATTAAAGCCACCTGTGTGTGACATTTCTGTCAGAGCAGCACTAGATAACAAGACAGACGGCATTACTTTCCTCACTGCTGCATCTACGTTGAGTCAAAACATTAACCTGAACCCAGGGCAAACAACACAAATTCCCCCTTATTCCCCAGTGGCAATGTATTTAAATCCATAAGCTGCTTCCAGCATGGAGGATTAACATCTTATATCTCTATCTAAATCCAATCATTTTTTACATAGTCCTATTTGAAAATGAGTGTTGCCACTTTAGGTTTCATTTTACTGTTGAGCAACCCTAGGTGTGCACTCTGTGACCATGGCTTATCTCTAAGGGCCTTATCTGTGGTTCTGTAACTTGATTCTGTTTCTGTAGATTTGAGATTAAAGGCCAGTCCAGAAGTTCACACTACACTGGGAAAATGAATGTCAGAATTTAACCCATGTTTCATACCGTCCCCTCTGAATGTCAAAGTCGTCATTCATTGATGCAAAAGGTGCTTCCAGAATGGCAGTGTGAGGCACTCAGGGGACCCTCTTCTCAGTGGTACAATGATTTCACCAGTGAAAATTATTTTATAAACAGCCATTTAAAGTCTCTGGAAATGGTCCTAAGGGCATATGGCAAATGAGGAGACATTTATGCAGGAAAATCTATTAAATCTAAGTCACAGCACAAGAGTCTCTGGTGTTTGAGCCATTACCTGTTCCCAGCCCCCAAACCCCCAGCTCACTGTGACAAAGTCTCTCCTTTGGTCAAGTGTGGCCAAATAGACAGGGCTCTCTCTCTCCTCTCAACTCCAAAACTGGGGTCAGGGAAGGCTGTCAGCATCTCACATCTGCACCCTCCACCCAGCTCCATGTTGCAGAAGCAGGCAGGCATGATCAAGAAAACTGTAGCTCCTTTTCCCCACCTAGCCTCTACTTGTAGGATGGAAGGGTACACTAGGTGTGGCAGACCAAGAGTACTGGGCCCTGATTGCCACTACCCCAGCTGGCTTGTAGAGCTGAGGCTGCATGCAGGGGAGGAGCCAACCCAGAAGACCAGTGTCTACCGTCTCCAACCAGAATCCTGATTATATAGCAGACATGTCACTTCAGGAGAAGAGGGCTGCTGTCTCCCCATCCCCATCTCTGGAGCAGTAGCACAGAGGTACTGCCTGGGGGAGAGGTAGTCCATTAGAACAGAGAGCTCCACAGCTCTGCCTTGAGGGACTGATTTTACATGGAACAGAGCATGAGGAAGTTCATGCCCAAGGACATCTTTAAAAATAATGGAGATCTTGCTTTGTTGTTGTTAGTTGCAATTGAGTTGATTCCCACTCATGGTGAGCCCATGTGTGGAGTAGAACTCCTCTATAGGCTTTTCAAGGCTGCGACCTTTTGAAAGCAGATCACCAGGCCTTTCTTTAGAGGTGCCTCAGGGTGGGTTCTAACTGCCAACCTTTCAATTAGTTATCAAGTGCTTAATCATTTGCATCACTCAGGAATGCCTAATGTAGATCTTAAGGATGAGAAGTTGAAAGAAGGTGGCAACTCCTTGGTAGCAACGAGGGAAGAAATAGACCAGCTAGAAGCTTAACAGAGAGAACTAAGGAAAGAGGCAGTGAAGAACCCTCTTGGGGTCAGAACAAGCCTCAAAGACTGACAATATCCTGCCACAGCAAAAGGGGCAGACTGTGCCTAATTGGATCAGACTGTGGAGCAGTTTGTGTCCCAAAGCATTAGAAATAATTAAAATTAAACAATAGAGCTAGTAAGAGTGGAGTCTAACAGCTGGGTATAACACCAATAGTGGCAGATCATTATAAGCTTAATGGAAGATCATAGAAACAGACAGTCCAAAAGAGCCCAGTTAAAGCCACAGTCATCCCAGGTGGTCAGGGAGACAGTATGCATGCCCACAGCTGTGTTCTCTGAGGAGCAACATCAGAGATTGCATACAGTGGGGGAAATAGACTTCACTGAACTAGTCCAGCTGAATCACTAAACAAATAAGCAAAAAATAACAACAAGCCTCAGGGTGGGGGAAGGATACCCAGAGTTGCTACAATATTTTAACTAAAATGACTTGTTTTCAACATAACATTAGAAGACATGCAAAATAAACAGGAAAGTATGATCAAAAAAGCAGGCAGCCTTTGAGTGGGTCCAAATGTTGGACTAAGTAAAAAAAAAAACAAAAAACTGAAAAACAGCTATTATGATTACATATAAAGAATTAAAGGAAAGTATGATGACAATGCCACTCCAAGTAGAGAGTTTAAATAAAGAGATAGGAAAAAAAAAAAAAAAAAGGAAGTTTTGGAGTTGAAAAATACAGCTGAAATGAAAAATTCACTAGATGGGCTCAACATTAGATTAGAGCAGGAAGAAGAATCAGTGAACCTGAAGATATATCAATAGAGATTATACCGTCTGAACAACCGGAAGAAAAAAAAAAGAATACAAAAAAATGAGCAGAGCCTCTAAGAAATATGATAGAGCAGTAAATACAATAACATATGTGTAATGGGAGTACCAGAAGGAGAAGAGAGAGAGAAAGAAGCAGAAAAAAAATTGGACTTAATAATGACTTACAACCTCCCAAATATTATGAAAAGCATTAATCTATACACCCAACAGGCTCAACCAACTCAAAATAAGATAAATGCAAAGAGATCCTCACCCAGAAATATCATAGTCAAAATATAGAAAAGCAAACACGAAAAGAAAATCCTGACACCAGCAAGAGAAAAATGACTCATCCCTACAAGTGAACTCCAATAATCATAAAAGTTTATTTCTAATCAGTAATGTGGAGGACAGAAGGTATTGGAGTAACATATCAAAAGTATTAAAAGAAAACTGTCAACAAAGAAACATACCCAACACAATTCCTTTCAAAAATGAAGGTGAAATAAAGACACCCCCAGATAAACAAAAATAGGGGGAGAAAAATGATGCTGGTTTACTCACAAGAAATACTAAAGGAGATTGCCAAGCTGAAAACAAGTTACACCAGACAGTAATTTGATCCACATGAAAACACAAAGAGCACCAACAAAGTATTGGGGTAACATATCCAAAGTACTGAAAGAAAACTGTCCAGAAAGAAACTTATATCCAACACAATTCCTTTCAAAATGAAGGTGAAATAAAGATACTCCCAGATAAACAAAATATTACTGATTAGAAATAAACTTTTACTTATATAAATAATTATATAAGTAATTATAAAAGACAGTATAATTGCTTATTTCTTCTCCTATCCTTATCTGATTTAAAAAGCCATTACATAAGACAGTATGTACACAATTATACTGTTGGCTCTGTAACATATAGCAGCACAAAGGAGGTAGTGGCAACAAAGCTGTAATGGAGTAAGTAAATGACAACAGATTGTAATGTGAAACCCTAAGAAGAAATGAAGAGAACTAGAAATGGTAAAAAAAAAAAAAAAATGGAAGTTAATATGACAAACTTTATAAGTATATACTCGCTGTCTTTCTTTTCTCAGCCTTTTTAAAACACATTACAATTATATAAAGCAATAATTACAAAAATACTTTTTTGGGTTTGTAACATATACAGACATAGTATGTATAATGATAGCGCAGAAAAAGGGGAGGAGGTAATATAACAATATAAGACTAAAGTTTCTATACGCCACTGGAATTAAGCTAGCATAACTCTGAAATAGATACTGTTAAAATGTATAATGTAAGCCCTAGAGCAACCACTAACAAAAGTAACATATATATATATATAAGTTAGAGAAAAAATAAAGGAATCAAATTGAAACACCAGAAGAAATCTAACAACACAAAAGAAGATAGTAATGGAAAAATGAGGTCTAAAGATATGAGGCATATAGGAATCAAATAGAACAATAGCAAATGTAAATCCTACCTTACTAGTAATTACATTAAATGTGAGTGAATTAAACAACCCAATCAAAAGGCAGGGACTGGCAGACGAATAAAAAACATGATGCAACTATATGCTGTCTATAAAAGACATAATTTGGATCCAAAGACACAAATAAGTTGAAAGTAAAAGTATGGAAATGATATACTGTATAAATAGTAACCAAAGAGAACTGGAATGACTATATTAATATCAGACAAAATAGACTTTAAGATAAAAAGTATTACTAGAGACAAGAGAAACATGCTATGATGATTAAAGGGTCTATCAATCAGGAAGACATAACAATTATAAATACACTTGTCCCTAACAACAGAGCCTCAAAATACATGAAATTAAAATGAACATAATTAAAGGGAGAAATAGACAATTCAGTAATAATAGAGACTTCAATAAAATAATGGATAGAACAAGAAGGCAGAAGATAAACTCAAATATAGAAGACTTAAGCAACACTATAAACCAACAAGATCTAACAGACATAAACAGAACACTCCACCCAACAACAGCAGAATAACACATTCTTCTCAAGTGCATATGGAACAGTCTCCAGGATAGATCATATGGGAACAAAACATTTAAATTTAAATTTTAAATTTAAAAAGATTGAAAACATAAGAACTATGTTCTCTGACCACAGTGGAATAAAATTGGAAATCAAGAACAAAAAGAAACTTGGGAAATTCAAAAATATAAGGAAATTTAAAAAACACACTCCTAAATAACCAATGTGTCAAAGGAGAAATCACAAAGGAAATTAGAAAATATTCCCTGTATGTGTATGTGTGTGTGTGTGTGTGTGTGTGTGTGTGTGGTGTGTGTGTGTGGTGTGTGTGTGTGTGTACCTAGCTCAGTGCCTGGGCACATTTAATAATCCTCCATAACTATCAGTGAAATTTGAATCCTCGAACACCCACATGCGTGAGAGGAGAAAAAGACTGCCTGATTCCCATTAACCCATTTTGGGAATGCTTTTAAGAGCAGATAGTTTAGATTTCATGAATCCAATTCTGACTGCTCTGGGATCATGGCCATTAACCTCCAGAGTTGGGCTAGAGGAGACAATGGTGTGGAACGGTTAAGCCAGCAAGATTAGGTTTGCATCCCTCTCCCCTAACCACTTGCTGGATGACTTTAGCCTTGGTATTCTCATCTGAACAATGAGGATAGTCAGTCCACGGCACAGGGCTTGTGGGAGAGTTAAAGAAGTGGATGTTCACAAATGCCTGGTACAGTGCCTGGTCCATGGCAAGTGCTCAGTACATCATAGCAACTGTTTGTAGCCAACTTACAAAAAAGCAAAATAAACCCATTGTTGTTGAGTCAATTCTGACAACTGCCACATGTTTGTCAGTGGAGCAGCTGATGGGTTGGGACCACCAACCTTTTGGTTGGCAGCCAAGTGCTTAACCACTGTACCACCAAGGCTCCTAGCCAACATATAAGGAATTGTTAATAGCCGCATATGCAGAGCTAAGGCTCAAAGATAGTAATACTATCCATGATGCCTACAACCTAAAAAGCACAGACACAGGAACAAAGGACAGACACTAGCCAATTGCCCTTGAGGATGTGTCCCTAATTGCTGGCACAGGGTGTCCCTGCTCGAAAGCAGTCATGAGCCTTCTCAACACGTGGCTCTTGGCACAAGCAGCTAGAATAAGTCCACTGCTTCCTTATCGCAAAAAGGCAGGTCTGTTTTTGCAGGATTTCACTTGACAACCCCTCAGTTTTAGGCACATGTACCTGCCCAACTTCTACAGTGCCGCCGATTTTAACTCAAATCCAAGGCTGCGGTGTGGACCTGAGCTCGAAGTCTTTGGCAAACAGAACATGAAAATCATGAACTTCAGCACCCGGCCACTGTCCCACTCCCATGGAGTTCATCTGTAAACCACAATTTGAAGGAAGCTGTTCCATTGAGCCTCAGGGCTCAATAAGGCCTGGATTGAGGTCGACATGGTGAGACTTATTCTAGATTAAATATTGGTTTAGCGTATGAATGCCAAGAGGTGGGGAAAGCAAGAGTGCAGAGAAATGGCTTGGTGATTTTCATCCCTCTAAAGGCTTGGTATGTCTGAAATAAGGAAGTTTAGAGCTGAGTGGGGACTAAGCCTCTAATTGCTGCTTTGAAAGGTTTTGTTCCTAAATTTGAGGTACTTGAGACCAACTTGGTGCTCTTGGGGAAAGAGAAATTCCAAGGGATGTGCACAGAGCCCCTACTCTGAGCCCTCTGGAGGCTGCCTCCCTGGCTACTGGGGACAAATGTCTTGTCCCCTGGTGTCTGCTTCCAGCACTGAAGGCCTTCAGTGAGCCATGCTCCATGATTGTTGAATGCCCCAGCCTTGAGGTAGGTGGGCATGCAGCTGCATATCTAAGGGAAATAGTACCTGTGGCAATTAGTTTTAAACAGCTGAATGATTTCTCACAGCTGGCAATGGAAACTGTGATGGCCAGTAGAAACTTCTTGTTGCCCCCACAGCGGCACTCAGGGCCTGGGCCCTGCCTGCCATACCTCTGATCATCTCTGCCCATGTGCTCCCACCACACTGTGCACACATGTGCAGCCCCTGGGTCCTGGTCATAGGTGAGGGCTGATGTACTCTTGAGGCCTGGGCTCTCTGGCCCAACTGCTCAGTGAGGATGAGACAAGTCCAGCTGGGCTCAGCCTGGCCCTGCTCACCTACCCAGGGCAGCTGCATATAAATCCCCTTCCTCCAGAAGTGTGATTGTTAAGGTTGTGTATCAACTTGGCCGGGCTATGATTTTCAATGGTTTGGCAGTTATGAGGTAGTTTTGGCAGTCATATCATGATGTGATCATTTCCATGATGAGATTTAATACGATGCGATCACCTCCATAGTTGTATCGTTTGTGAGTAGCCAGTAAGTTGAAGGGGAGTTCCTTGGGGGTGTGGCCTGTATTGAATATAAGTGGACTTTCTGGAGAGGTTCACTGACTTTTGCTCACTCTGGATCCTGCAGATGGCTGCTGTTCATCTGACCTCCAGTTCTTGGTACTTGAGCTAGCAGCTTACCTGCCGTCTTGCCTGCCAATCTTGGAATTCATCAATCTTCACAGCTTGTGAGCAAGAGCCTTGCTGTCTTACCTGTCGATCTTGGGTTTGCCAGCCCCTGCCAGCTACATGAATCAGGAAAGGCCTCTATCCTGACGCATGGACTTGGGATGTTCCAACCTGTACAATTGTGTGAGCCATTTCCTTGATATAAGTCTCTCTCTATATATGTTTATATACTTTACTGGTTTTGCTTCTCTAGAGAACCCAGCCTAAGACATTTGGCACTGGAATTGGCTCTAGAGAAACAAAATTGTAAGGATGAGTTTTCTAAATTGGTTCTCAAATCCAGTTAGTCTTAACGGTGTTGAAGACTCTGCTTCCAGTAATGAAGAGCACATTGCTAATCCATGGCATGAGGTGGCAATAGAAACACACAAAATAGCACCACCAATAGATCAAGTATTGGTGAAAGGCAAGGATCTTGATTGCATGTTTGATGTCTTTCTACAATTTTGGCATGATGAGAAGCATAAGGAAGCTGCTTGGTTGGTGCTACTTTCGCTAAACAAACTGGTGAAAGAAAAAGATGAGCTCAGGACTTCAGAATCAAAGCTCAAAGGCCACATAAATGACCTCAAAGTTTCCACTTGTGCCTTGAAATAAAGACTTATTTTTTTTTTTTTTTGTAGTAACAGAGGTGATAGTGCCAAAAGCTAAACCCAGAGTCTTATAGTAAGAGTGGCTGAATTACAATGTTAAGTCAATTCCCAACTTCAAGTGGTAGCTGGAGTTAAAGTGAGGGCATGGATTGGGAAGAAATGGGATCTTGAAACTTGGGATGGGGATATATGAGCAGATAATCAAGTAGCTGGAGATACTGAACCACTAAATTTTGTTGAATCACTCCTGCCAACAGAACCAGCCCTCTCATACCAGTCTGAAGAGATTACTCCATGTTTGCCTGCTAAGCCACCCTCTCCATTAAAAACATTAGCCCCTTCAACCCCATCTAATGAGATTAAGCCAACTGTGTCTAAAGAGCCTTTGTCTCAGTCATTGCCTGGGGCACCGCCTGAGGCAGATGCCTTACAAGACAATGCTTGAATGTTCTCGAAACACATCCCCACCACCGATTTTGGCTTCTAGACATACAACAAGACTTAAATCCCAGCGAGCTCCAAAAGGTGAAGTACAAAGTGTGAACCAGGAGGAGGTACGCTACACTCCAAAAGAACTGCTTGACTTTTCTAATATGTACAAACAGAAACCTGGGGAATATGTGTGAGAATGACTATTAAGGGTATGGAATAATCGTGCAAAGAACATACAGATGGCTCAGTCTGAGTTTATTGATATGGGTTGACTAAGCACAGATTCTTCATTCAGTGTTTCAGCTTGAGAGGTTAGGAAAGGATCTAATAGCTTATTTGGTTAGGTTGCTGAAGCACGAATTATGAGGTAGCCTACATTAAGTTGAAATACCAGACCTGCCTTGGTATACTGTAGAAGAAGGTATCCAAAGGCTTAGGGAAATTGGCATGCTAGAGTGGATTTATCAGGTTAGACTCACAGACTCACACATGGAGTGCCCAGAGGATACACTTTTTACCACAACAGTGAAGAACAAATTTGTGAAGGGAACCCCAGCATCCTTGAAGACTGCTGTGATTGCTATTTTATGTAAGTCAGATTTGACTGGGGAAACTTCCCTAACTGAATTAAGACACCTAACTGCAGTGGGGCTGGTTGGACCCCATGGTAGTAGGTGCCAAGTGGTGGCACACAATCGACAAAGACAAGGTGGGCATGGTTATCATAATGGACAGCAGATTCAAAACAGTGATCAGAATAGTCTGACTTATATGGACTTATGGCATTGGTTACTTAGTCATGGCATCCCTGGGAGTAAAATAGATTGGAAATCTACCAAATATTTACTTGATCTGTACAAGTGGAAGAATTCTAGGTCAAGTAAACAGGAGTCTAATGTGAATTGCCAGAATAGAAAGTCACAGTCCCTCAATCAATTTCCAGACTTCAGTGAGTTTAAAGACCCAAAACCCCTTGAATGAAGGGTAGGCTGGGACCACATGAAGAAGGACTCCAATACACTGCCAAAAATTTTTACTGTTTATCTTTCTCCCAGCCTTCCCTGAAACAGTTTTGGCCTTTTACTAGAGTGTTCATTGGGGAAAAGGAAATAATCAGACTTTTTGGGGATTACTGGATAATGGCCCTAAACTGACACTAATTCCAGGAGACCCAAAATGTCACTGTGGCCCACCAGTCACAGTGGGGGCATATGGAGGTCAGGTTATTAATAGAGCTTTACCACATGTCCATCTCACAGTAGGTCCAGTGGGTCCTCAAACCCATCGTGTAGTGATTTCCCCAGATCCAGAATGCATAATTGGAATAGATATGCTCAGCAACTGATAGAACCCTAACACTGGATCCCTGAAGAGTAAGTAAGGGCTTTTATGATAGGAAAAGCCAAGTGGAAGACATTAGAACTGTCCCTACCTAGGAAGATAGTAAACCAAAAGAAATACCACATTCCTGGAGGGATTGCAGAGATTACTGCCACCATCAGGTGCTTGAGGGATGCAAAGGAGTTGATTCCACCACTTTTTCATTCCACTTGCCTATTTGGCCTGTGCAAAACACAGATGGATCTTGGAGAATGCCAGTAGATTATCAAAAACTTAACCAGGTGTGACTACAATTACAGCTCCTGTTCCAGATGTGGTTTCATTGCTAGAGCAAATTAATACATCTCCTGTTATCTGGTATGCAGCTATTGATCTGGGTAATGTCTTTTTCTCCATACCTATTTTGAAGGACCATCAGAAGCCATTTGCCTTCGGTTGGCAAGGTCAACAATACACCTTCACTGTCCTACCTCAGGGTTACATCAACTCTCCAGCCTTATGTCATAATTTAGTCCACAGGAAACTTGATCACCTTTCCCTTCCATAAGACATCACACTAATCCATTACATTGATGACATTATGCTGATTGGACCTAATAAGGAAGAAACATCAATGACTCTGGACTTATTGGTAAAACATCTGTGTGCTAGACAGTGGGAAATTAATCTCACAAAAATTCAGATGCCTTCCACCTCAGTGAAATTTCTAGGGGTCCAGTGGTGTGGGACATGTTGAGATATTTCTTCCAAAGCGAAGGATAAGTTATTGCATCTGGCCCCTCCCACAACTAAAAGGGAGGCACAATGCCTAGTGGGCCTCTTTTGATTTTAGAGGCAACATATTCCTCATTTGGGTGTGCTATTCAAGCCTATTTATCAAGTGACTAGAAAAGCTTACAGTTTTGAGTGGGGCTCACAGCAAAAGAAGGCTCTGCAACAGGTTGAGGCTACCATGCAAGCCGCTCTGCCACTTGGACCACATGATCTGGCTGATCCAATGGTGCTTGAAGTGCCAGTGGCATATTGAGATGCTGTTTGGGGTCTTTGGCAGGCCCCTATTGGTGAATCACAGCACAGACCCTTTAGATTTTGGAGAAAAGCCCTGCCATTCTCTGCAGATAACTACTCTCCTTTTGAGAAACACCTTTTGGCTTGTTACTGGGCCTTAGCAGAGACTGACCACTTAATCGTGGGACACCACGTCACCATGCAGCCTGAGCTGCCCATCATGAACTGGGTGTTGTCTGACCCACAGAGTCATAAAGTTGGACATGCACAGCAACACTCCATCATTAAATGGAACTGGTATATACAATATTGGGCCTGAGCAGGACCTGAAGGCACAAGTAAGTTGCATGAGGAAGCAGCCCAAATGCCCATGGTCTCCACTCCTGTCACATTACCTTCCATCTCCCAGTCTGTACCTATGGCCTCATGGGGAGTTCCTTATGATCAGTAGACTGAAGAAGAGAAAACTCGTGCCTGGTTCACAGATGGCACTGTGTGATATGCAGGCACCACTCAAAAGTGGACAGCTGCAGCACTACAGCCCCTTTCTGGGACCTACCTGAAGGACAGTGGTGAAAGGAAATCCCTCAATGGACAGAACTTCGAGCAGTGTACCTGGTTGCTCACTTTGATTGGAAGGAGAAATGTCCAGATATGTGATTGCGTACTGATATATGGGCTTTGGCCAATGGTTTGGCCGGATGGTCAGGGACTTGGAAGGAACATGATTGGAAAATTGGAGACAAAGATTTATGGGGAAGAGGTATGTGGATAAACCTCTATGAAAGGGCCAAAAAAGTGAAGATATTTGTGTCTCATGTGAATACTCACCAAAGGGTGATCTTAGCAAAGGAGGATTTTAACAATCAAGTGGATAGTATGATGCATTTTGTGGAAACCAGTCAGCTTCTTTCCCCAGCCACTCTCATCATTTCTCAATGGGCTCCTGAAAAATGTGGTCATGGTGGCAAGAATGCAGGTTATGCATGGGCTCAGCAACATGGACTTCCACTCACCAAGGCCGACTTGGCTACAGCCACTGCAGAGTGCCCAATCTGCCAGCAGCAGAGACCAACACTGAGTCCCTGATCAAAAGAGGGAAAAGGCAGAACAGACTTTCAAATTCCCATGGAATCTAGATTTTTGGAGTCATAGAGGCTGGGAATGGGAATGGGAATTCCAGAACACTTAACTGTGCTCATGAGGAGCCTGTACAGATCAAGAGGCAGTTGTTCGGACACAACAAGGGGATACTGTGTGGTTTAAAGTCAGGAAAGGTGTGAATTAGGGTTGCATCCTTTCACCATACCTATTCAGTCTGTATGCTGAACAAATAACCCGAGAAGCTGGACTATATGAAGAAAGGGACATCATGATTGGAGGAAGACTTATTAACAAGCTGCGTTATGCAGATGACAAAACCTTGCTTGCTGAAAGTGAAAAGGACTTGAAGCAGTTACTGGTGAAGATCAAAGACCACAGCCTTCAGTATGGATTACACCTCAACATAAAGAAAACAAAAATCCTCACAACTGGACCAATAAGCAACATCCATCATGATAAATAGAGAAAAGATTGAAGTTGTCAAGGATTTAATTTTATTTGGATCCACAGTCAACACCCGTGGAAGCAGCACCAAGGAAATCAAAAGATGCATTGCATTGGGCAAATCTGCTGCAAAAGACCTCTTTAAAGTGTTGAAAAGCAAAGATGTCACCTTGAAGAATAAGGTGCGCCTGACCCAAGCCATGGTATTTTCAATTGCCTCATATGCCTGAGAAAGCTGGACAATGAATAAGGAAGACTGAAGAAGAATTGACACCTTTGAATTGTGGTGTTGGCAAAGAATATTGAATATACCATGGACTTCCAGTAGAACCAACAAATCTGTCTTGGAAGAAGTACAACTAGAATGCTCCTTAGAAGCAAGGATGGCAAGACTACGTCTTACATACTTTGGACAGGTTGTCATGAGGGATCAGTCCCTGGAGAAGGACACCATGCTTGGTAAAGTAGAGGGTCAGTGAAAAAGAAGAACACCCTCAATGAGATGGATTGACACAGTGGCTGCAACAACGTGCTCAAGCATAACAATGATTGTGAACATGGTGCAGGACTGCGCAATGTTTTGTTCTGTGGTGCATAGGGTCACTATGAGTCAGAACCTATTTGATGGCACCTAACAACAACAACAACAGAGGCTAGAAGAACCCCCAAAACTATTGCCCTGAGATAATCTTTAAACCTTAAATCAAAAATACCCTTGAAGTCTTCAAACCAAAAAATAATTTAGCTTAATTAGTAAAGAATGTCTGCCTTGAGCACTGTGCTCTTTTAAAAAACTATCTATATGGGATCAAAATGACAATAGCAACTTGAAAGGTTAGATAGGAAATTTAGTGGGCAGTGAGTTTATGTTAATCGGGGAGGAATAACTCAGAAAAGGATGGTGAGAAAGGTTGCACAACTTGAAGAATGCAGTCAATGTCACTGAATGGTCCATGTAGAAATTGTTGAATTGGTGTCTATTCTGCTGTGCATATTTTCCACAACAACCACAAGAAAATAAAATAAAATAAATAATAAATAAATAAACCAAAGTCTGGCCCAGGTACAAAAGGCACCCCTAATGCTGGGGGACCCCAAGAAGCCCCCTGAAGTTGCCTATTCTCTAGGGAAAGCATCTGAAGGTTTTTTACCAGATTCTCAAGACCCCTCACCCATCTTGGCCCCTCCCCTTAATCATTGGTGATGGGACCAGAGGCACCTCGGAGGAAAGGCCTGGAGATCTTCTTCCAAAAGGTCACAGCCCTGAAAACTCTATGAAGCAGTTCTACTCTACACAGGTGGGGTCGGCGTGAGTTGGAATCGACTCAGCAGCAAATAACAACAGCAAACAAGCTCTGATGATTCAAGCTGGGGGTGGCATTTTCTGGAATATTCCTTTGCCCTTATCCTACTCCTGTCCACTCCAGGCCTCCTCTCTGGTTTCCAATGGATCATCTTTGGCCTTATGATGTCTGGCCCCCTCTACTCCATGCTATCTCTGCCCTGTGTGTGTACCCTGTCACTAATCCTATCACCTGCTTCCCGGACTTTGGCCTGAGCCTGACCTTACAGACAACAGCCCTGGCCTGGTCTGCCCCTTGGTTGCCAGCTGGTTCCCCACACACCCCACACCCGTCCGAACTCTTTGGAGCACCTGGTGTGCCCACCCCCTCCTAACTGGAAATGACGATCCAGCCAACCGGTCAGAGTGAAAACTTGAAACAAGCCTGTCTTTTACAAACAGGCTGCTGGCTTGGAGAGACGCTGAAACATCCACGTCCCAGCTTGGGGCAGAAGTAACTTGTCCGGACTTAACGTGGAATACTTTACATCACGCTGAGTTTTCACTTATAGGTGAAAGTGCTCCAACGGCAGCTGGCCTGGAGGTGCTGAGAGTCAGGTAACCTGCACACCTTCCAAAACACCCTGCCTTGGCCCCTTTAGTCTCCCTGAGGGCAGTGCCATGGTTTCCACCTGAACAGCCACTTCCCAAATCAAACTAGCAAAACCCAGCTCAGCTTCCAGCACTGCTGAGAGTGGCTTCAAAATCAACCTGCCTGGGGACCAGCTAGGTGTTTAATCTAAGCCTGGGGGCTGCCAAACAAAAGTGCAAGTTTAAAGATATGTTGCATTTATTTCAACCCTGGCATATATGAAAAATTAATCAAATTGAAAATGAAGCCAGGCAGTTGCAATGAAGAGAAGGAAGAAGTATCGGGGTTGGTTCTGAGTTGTTTACCCACAAGGACACAGGCAAATGTGATCAACAGGTCTGTCATCAAACAGGAGGTGGGGCAAACCAGTGCTTACGGTAACAGTGTTCACAGTCGCCAAAAGGTGGACACAACCCAGGTGTCCATCAACAGACGAATGGATAAGCAAAATGTGGTCCATCTATACAGTGGAATATTATTCAGCCATAAAGAGAAACCAAGTCCCAAGACCTGCTACAACATGGACGAACCTTGAAAACATGATGCTGAGTGAAAGAAACCAAACACGAAAGGACAAATATAATATTATTCCACTTACGGGAGACACCTAGAAGAGGCAAGTGCATAGAGACCAAAATTTGTTCGTGGTTACTGGGGCCGGTGGAAGGGGGAGAAGGGAAGCTATTGCTTAAGGGACAGTGAGTTTCTATTAAGGGTGTTGGAAAAATTTGGAAATGGATAGTGGTGGTGGCTGCACAACATGGTGAATGTAATGAATGCCACTGAATTGTACATTTAACAATGGTTAAAATGGCAAATTTTGTGTTATATATATAGTTTATCACAATAACCCAAAACATGTTGCCTTCGAGTCGATTCCAACTCATCACCCCATAGGACAGAGTAGAACTGCCTCATAGGGTTTCCTTGGAGTGCCTGGTAGATTCGAACTGTCAACCTTATGAGCTCTTAACCACTGCCCTACCAGGGCTCCTTTATTACGATAGAATTTAAAATAATTTTTTTTTTTAAAAAAAGAAAGTAGAATCTGGCCCCTTAGACAAGTGATTTCTCTTGGTTCTTTCCTGGGTTGGGCTTCCTTGGGCTGACCTGAGACTGGGATCTGAGAGCCAGTTTGAATTTGGGGGTAACCTAAGAACACCAGTGAGAGGAGGGAGGAGAGGAGAGCAAGCAGCAGTAAGGGCACATCTTTAGGCAAAATGCCACTATGGGCACGGAGCTCTGTACTGGAGGACCCAGGGAGAATGGGCATCTGAGAGCTATCCCCCTGGGCAAAGGGGCACAAGCGTGTGTCCACCCACCCTGTGTGCATTGGCTGAAGGCAGCCCCTGGTGCTGAATTCTCCAGAGCTTGGGCCAGGCATGCACAAGGAAGAAATTCAGATCCTGGTAGGGGGCAGGCAGGCCGAAGATGAGCAGGCGGTACATAAATAACGTGTGCTACAAACCCCTCCCACAAGGCATTTCTCAGAGGAAAGCAGAAACAAAGGAATTGAGTTATTTAATGCGTGGTGCCTTTCACCTATGTAGCCTCCGGGTGACGCAAACAGTTAACACACTCGGCTGTTAACCCAGAGGTTGAAGGTTTGAGTCCATCCAGAAGAGCCTTGAAAGAAAGACCTGGCAATCTACTTCCAAAAAATCAGCCATTGAAAACCCTGTGGACCAAAACTTTTGCCCTGAGATGATCTTTTTAAACCTTAAACCAGAAATAGCCCCTGAAGTCTTTTGAAAACCAAACGATAGTTTAGCTTAACTAGTAAAGAACATCTGCCTTGACATGTAAACCAGAGACTTCATCAGCCTGAGACCAGAAGAACTAGATGGTGCCTGGCTACCACCAATTACCACCCTGACAGGGAACACAACAGAGAGTCCCTGACAGAGCAGGAGAAAAGTGGGGTGCAGAACTCAAATTATAGTAAAAAGACCAGACTTAATGGTTTGACTGCGACTGGAGGGACCCCAGAAGACATGGCTCTCGGACTCTCTGTTAGCCCAAAACTAAAACCATTCCTGAGGCCAACTCTTCAGACAAAGATTAGACTGGACTATGGGACATAAAATGATACTCATGAAGAATGGGCTTCTTAGCTCAAGTAGATACATGAGACTAAATGGGCAGCTCCTGTCCAGAGGTGAGATGGGAAGGCAGAGAGGGTCAGGAGCTAGATGAATGGACAGGGAAAATAGACAAGGTGGAAAGGAGGAGTGTGCTGTCACAGTACAGGGAGAGCAACTAGGGTCAGATAACAATGTGTGTATAAATTTTTGTATGAGAAGGTAACTTGAATTGTAAACTTTCACTTAAAGCACAATTAAAAACAAAAAAAGTGTGTGCCTTGAGTATTATACTCTTTTAAGAGTTATCTGTAAGGTATCAAATTGACAAAAGCAACTTTCAAGGTCAGATTGGAAGCTTAGGGGGCAGTGTGTTTATGTTAATGGGGGAGGAACAATTTGGAAAACAGGATGAGAGTGGTTGTACAGCTTGAAAAATAGAATTAATGTCACAGAATTGTACAAGTAAAAATTGTTGAATCGGTTATATTCTGCTGTGTATATTTTCAACAACAACAACAAAAATAAATTATAAAAAGAGAACCCTATGGAGCACAGCTTTACTTTTACACAGAGGTGGGCTATTATTAAGCATATGACAACTCAAAGGCAGCAATAGCATCATAGTTAAAAGGACATGGTTAAAAGGACAGACTCAGGGGCTAGACCCCCTGGGTGCAAATCCTGGCTCCCCTGAATTAACTGCGTGACTTTGAGCACATGCCTTCACCTCTGTGCCTTCTCTGTAGAATGGTGGTAACAGAGTATCTACATGATAGGTTTTGTTGCGAGGATTAATTATATTAATATTTATAAAGTGCTTGAGACAGCGCCTCACGCACAGTAAGCACCAGACAAGGGTTTGCAAAACAAAATACAAATCCGAGTCTCTAAGGAGGTGGTTTTGTAGGAAAGTGGTTTCAGAGTCCAACGTGTTTACTGGAAATCATGATGCTTCGTGAGTTATATTTTCTTTTATCAGCACAGGTCTGTGATCTTCTAAAAAACGCATCCATCTGGGAAGAAACCTGTGAATATGCAAACACACGTCCCCAAAGAGTTATGGAAAGCTGAGGGTGATTCCTAAGCCAACCTTATCATGTACCTTGAAACACCAGATATGCTCCTGTGGATTAGCCCTACAGTAAACAGTAAGAAAATTGCTAGTGTATACGTCTGTATTTGAATAGGATTTATAGTTTGCAGTGATTGAGCCCTTACAGTCACAGGTTAATGAAGGATAGATGTGAATGAGATTTCAAGGTGTAAATTTCTGCGCAGGACAAAATGTAGCCCAATGATTTTTTTTTTCCTAAATATTTACATTTAATTTCTCACCAAGAAACTCATTGTTGTTAATAATGTCAAAATGCCAAGCCATTTTGAGGTTTGGACATGGAATGATGGTTGTTTGTGATTTATATCTGAATCTTGCATCAGAATGATCAGGGAATAAAACACAGAGTGGGGTGAAGGGTGTGTGCATTAATTCTGCACCACCATCTCTCTGCCTGGAGAGACAGGTGCCCCCCCCCGCCCCGCCCCGCATTCATTCAAGCATTTGTTATATGCACACCTTTAAGTGCCCACTCTGGCTAAGTTCTATGCATCAGGGAATCAGATGAGATTGCTGTTCTCAGTGAGCTTACAGTCTATGGGCAGGGGATGAAGAAAATCAGTAAGGTCATTCCACTCTCTCAAGCTTATTTTTTGAGGTTATCCTTGACACCAGGCCTACACTCCAGGAAGAGATGACAGCCCAGTCTTCTAGACTTTCATAGCACTCATCGCTTCAGGATAGATCTTGAAATGTTCTCTTTGACGATGAATGCAACGTTATTCCTCTTCAACTTCTCATTCCCAGAATAGTAGACCATATGATTGTTCTATTCAAAATGGCCAATACCAGTCCGTTTCAGCTCACTAACACCTAGGACATTGATGTTTAAGCATTCCACTTCATTTTTGACGACTTCCAGTTTTCCCAGATTCATACTCTGTACATTCCACTTTCCAATTATTAATGAATGTTTGCAGCTGTTTCTTCTCATTTTGAGTCCTGCCACATCAACAAATGAAGGTCCCAAAAGCTTGACTCCATCCACTTCATTAAGGTCAACTCTGCTTTGAGGAGGCAGCTCTTCCCCAGTCGTCTTTTGAGTGCCTTCCAAACTGAGGGGCTCATCCTCCAGCACTCTATCAGACAATGTTCTGCTATTCATAAGGTTTTCACTGGCTAATTCCTTTCAGAAGTAGACTGCCAGGTCCTTCTTCTTCCTAGTCTTTCTTAGCCTGGAAGCTCAGCTGAAACTTGCCCACCATGGGTGACCCAGATGGTGTTTGAATACTGGCGGCATAGCTTCCAGCATCACAGCAACACATAAGCCCCCACAGGACTACAAACAGACAGACACATGGGAGCAGCAGTCAAGAAATGCGAGGTGGGGCCAAGATGGTGGAGTAGTCAGATGCTTCCTATGGTCCCTCTTACAACAAAGACCAGAAAAAACAAGTGAATTTGTTATACATGACAATCTAGGAGCCCTGAACGTCAAAGGCAAAGTTGAGGAATCAGACTGAGCAGCAGGGGGAGGGAGAGATGGTTCAGAAGCAATGAGAGTTGTCAGACCTGACCCAGCCAGAGCCAGCACACTTCAGGATGGATCAGCTGGCTTGCATGGTGAGGCAAGCATTGGTGCTCAGAAGGCATTTTCCACATCATCAGAGACTGAGCAGCAGAGTCTACTTTGGCCTCCAGAACCAGTGAAAACTGGCACTCAACCAGCAAAAAAGGTACTTGCTTCTGACCTATTACATGGATCAAAAAACATAACCTTTGGGAGAAACCTCTCTCCCATTTACCTACCCCCTCCCCGCTCTGCACTGGGTGCCAGGAAGTAGGATGTGTCAGGTGCCATAAGCCATTCTCCCAGCCTTGGAGAAGGAACAAATTAACGAACAGGAAAAAATAATCTGCCAGCTCTCCTAAGCTGGGAACTCAGGGTAGGCATAGCTCCTTTGCCTAGGCACAGACATAAGGGGTTCACAGACTTTGAATGCCTTTCACTTCTATATAGACCTGTGTGAGCCCATTTCAACAGTATAGGCCCTCAGTACCACAGTACAACATGGTACATACCTGAAGCCTAACTTCAACTGTACCAGCTATATGGTGAAGTAGCAGGTTCATGATATTTGACACTGCTCTGCTCATTAAGCGGGGTCCTCAACTATCCACATCAGGGGCCTGAAGACCACACCACCTAGCCACACATGACAGGAGTCCAAGAATAAGGGGTACCTCCCAGTCCTTACAACCAACAGCATTTGGGTGCCCACAGACCACCTGCCAAAACCACCAACCTACACACTCTCGGGAACAAGAACACGCTTTCCTCCCAGACACTGAGAGGCAACTGTCAGCCCACTGCCTTGCTCAGAGCATGACCCTCTACTACAGCCAGATACCTCTGCCTTCACAAATCACCCCTACCTGACTAGGACTAGGTGATGGACTACCTGGACACCTGAGCTGAATCCATACAAGAAAAGGAAACAGACTCCTGGGCTCACATGCCTAGTAATAGATCTAACCACCTGGTGACAGAATGTTAGTGCTTCAAAGGCACCAATAATCAAACTAGCTCTCACCAGCAGCCTATTTGGGCATATCAAAACAAAACAAAACAAGAAGCCAGGACACAGTAAGCAAACATACAATATATAAATGTGATAATTTATTGATGGCTCAGAGACAACAGTCAATATCAAATCACATAAAGAGGCAGACCGTGATGGCTTCAGCAAGCTCCCAAAACAAAGAACCAAGAAATTTTCCCAAGGAAGACAACTTCTTGGAATTACTGGAGGTAGAATACAAAAGATTAGTATACAGAACTCTTCAAGAAATTAGGAGGAAATTAATCAAAACACAGACCACGTAATAGAGGAAATTAAAAAGATTAGAGAAGAGCATAATGACAAATTTAACAGGCTGCAAGAATCCATAGAGAGACAGCAAACAGAAATTCAGAGGATGAACAATAAAATTTCAGAATTAGACAACTCAATAGAAAGTCATAGGAGCAGAATTAAGGCAATGGAAGTCAGAATTAATGAGTTGAAGATAAAGCACTTGACGTCAACTTATTTGAGGAAAAATCAGATAAAAGAATTTAAAAAAATGAAGAAACCCTAAGAATTATGTGGGACTCTACCAAGAGGAATAACCTATGAGTGATTGGAGTACCAGAACCGGGGAGGGGAGGATAACAGAAAACATGGAATTGTTGGCAGAAAACTTCCCTGATAACAAGAAAGATGAGAAGATACCTATCCAAGATGCTCATTGGACCCCACACAACGTAGATCCAAAAAGAAAGTCACCAAGACATATTACAATCAAACTTGCCAAACCAAAGATAAAGACAGAATTATAAGAGCCATTAGGGATAAACAGAAAGTCATCTAGAAAGGAGATTCAATAAGACTAAGCTCAGACTATTCAACAGAAACCATGCAGTCAAGAAGGCAATGGGATGACATACATGAAATCTTGAAGGAAAAAAATTGCCAGCCAAGAATTATATATCCAGCAAAACTGTCTCTCAAATATGATGGTGAAATTAGGACATTTCCAGATAAACAAAGTTGAAGGAATTTGCAAAAAAACAAACCAAAATTACAAGAAATACTAAAGTGAGTCCTCTGGTTAGAAAGTCAATAACATCAGATAACAACCCAAGATTAGAACACAGGACAGAGCAACAAGATATCAACCCAGATAGGGAAGTCACAAAAATAAATAAAAGTTAAAACACTGAAAATAGGGAAACAAAGACATCAATATATAAAAGGTGACAACATTAAAATAAAAGCGGGACTAAAAAATGTAGACATAGATCTTTCATATGGAGAGGAAGTCAAGGCAATATAAAGAAATAAAAGACTGGTTTAAACTTAGAAAAATAGGGGTAAATATTAAGGTAACCAAAAACGAAACTATCAATCTTACACATCAAAATGAAAAACATAAAGACTCACCAAATACAAAATCAACAACAAGGAAAAAGATGAAAAGAAAACACATAAAGAAAAATGGCTCAGCACAGAAAATTAAGTGGAACAAAGAAACTGTGAACAATGCACAAAAAAAGACACCAAAATGATAGCACTAACCTCTTACCTATCAATAGTTACACTGAATATAAATGGACTAAATGCACCAATAAAGAAACAGAGAATGGCAGAATGGATAAAAAACATGATCCATCTATATGCTGCCTACAAGAGACACACCTTAGAATAAAGACACAAACTAAAACTCAAAGGATGGAAAAAAATATACCAAGCAAATAACACTCAAAAAAAGAGCAGGAGTGGTAATATTAATCTCTGACAAAATAGACTTTAAAGTAAAATGCACCAAAAAGGATAAGGAAAGACACTATATAATGATTAAAGGGTCAAAACACCAGGAGGACATAACCGTAAGAATATTTATGTACCCAACAACAGGGCTCCAAGATATGTGAAAAACTCTATCATCATTGAAAAGAGAGATAGACAGCTCCACAATAATAGTAGGAGCCTTCAACACACCACTTTCGGTGAAGGATAGAACATCCAAAAAGAAGCTCAATAAAGACACAGAAGAGCTAAATGCCACAATCAATCAACCTGATCTCATAGACCTATACAGAATACTCCACCTAACAGAGGCAAGCATACTTTCTTTTCCAATGCACATGGAACATTCTCCAGAAGAGACCACATATTAGGCCATAAAGCAAGCCTTAACAGAATCCAAAGCATCTTTTCTGGCCATAAAGCCATAAAAGTAGAAATCAATAACAGGAAAAGCAAGGAAAAAAATGAAACACATGGAAACTGAACAACACCTTGCTCAAAAACTACTGGGTTATAGAAAAATTAAGGATGGAATAAAGAAATTCACAGAATCAAATGAGAATGAAAACACATCCTACCAGAACCTTTGGGACAGAGGTCAATTTCTACCAATAAATTCACACATCCAAAAAGAAGAAACCACCAAAATCAAAACATTAACACTACAACTCGAACAAGTTGAAAGAGAGCAAGAAAAGAAGCCCTGGGGCTCCAGAAGAAAGGAAATAATAAGAATTAGAGCTGAATTAAATGAAATAGAGAATAGAAAAACAATTCAAAGAGTCAACAAGATCAAAAGCTGATTTTTTTTAAAAGATCCACAAAATTGATAAACCATTGGCCAAACTAACAAAAGAAAAACAGGAGACAAAGCAAATAACTCAAATAAGAAATGAGATGGGTGATATCACAACAGACCCAACTGAAATTAAAAGCATGATAACAGAATACTATGAGAAATTATACTCCAACAAATTTGAAAACTTAGAGGAAATGGACAAATTTCTAGAAGCTCAATACCTACCTAAACTAACACAAACAGAGGTAAAACAACAAAATAAACCTATAACAAAAGAAGAGATCGAAAAGGTAATTAAAAAACTCCCAACAAAAAAAAGTCCTGGCCCTGACGGTTTCACTTGAGAATTCTACCAAACTTTCAGAAAAGAATTAATACCACTTCTACTAAAGGTATTTCAGAGCATAGAAAAGGATGGAATACTCCGAAGCTCGTTCTATGAAGCCAGCATAACCCTGATACCAAAACCAGGTAAAGACACCACAGAAAAAGAAAATTACAGATCAATATTGCTCATGAACATAGAAGCAAAAATTCTACTACTAAATTCTAGCCAATAGTATTCAACAGCATATCAAAAAAACAATTCACCATGATCAAGTAGGATTTCTACTAGGTATGCAGGGATGGTTCAACATTAGAAAAACAATCAGTATAATCCATCACATAAATAAAACCAAAGACAAGAACCACATGATCTTATCAATTGATGCAGAAAAGGCATTTGACAAAGTCCAAAACTTA
>NW_004444087.1:602393-708344 GCF_000243295.1 Trichechus manatus latirostris
CAGTAATGATGAAAAAAAAAAAAAAAGAAAAAAATGAAACAAGACCCATACCTCACACCATGCACAAAAATTAACTCAAAATGGATCAAAGACTTAAATATAAAATCGAAAATGATAAAGATCATGGAAGAAAAAATAGGGAAAATGCTAGAAGCCCTAATACATGGCATAAACAGAATACAAACCATATGTAACAATGCACAAACACCAGAAGAGAGACTAGGTAAAAGGGAGCTCCTAAAAATTAAACATTTATGCGCATCAAAAGACTTCACCAAAAGAGTAAAAAGGCAACCTACAGACTGAGAAAAGATTTTGGCTGGGACAAATCTGATCAGCATCTAATCTCTAAAATCTACAAAATACTGCAAAATCTCAACAACAAAAAGACAAATAACCCAATTAAAAAATGGGCAAAGGATATGAACAGGCACTCCACCTAAAAAGACATTCAGGCAGATAAGAGACACATGAGGAAATGCTTAGGATAATTAGCCATTAGAGAAATGCAAATCAAAACTACAATGAGATACTTAGTCATCTAGTGTTGCTATAGCAGAAATACCACAAGTGGATGGCTTTAACAAAGAGAAATTTATTTTCTCACAGTCTAGTAGGCTAGAAGTCCAAATTCAGGGTATCAGCTCCAGGGAAAGGCTTTCTCTCTCTGTCTGCTCTGGAGGAAGGGCCTCATCATCATCAATCTTCTGTCAGACTAGCAGCTTCTCTACACAGGAACCTCAGGTCCAAAGGATGTGCTCTGCTCCCGGGACTGCTTTCTTGGTGGTATGAGGTTTCCAACTCTCTGCTTGCTTCTCTTTCCTTTTATTTCTTGAGAGATATAAGGTAGTGCAGGCCACACCCCAGGGAAACTCTCTTTACTTTGGATCAGGGATGTGACCTTAGTAAGGCTGTTATACAATCCCATCCTAATCCTCTTTAACATAAAATTACAACCACAAAATGGAAGACAACCACACAATACTGGGAATCATGGCCCAGCCACACTGATACACACATTTTTGGGAGGGCATAATTTAGTCCATGACAGATACCATCTCACGCCTATAAGGCTAGCATTAATCAAAAAAACACAAAATAATAAATGTTGAAGAGATCATAGAGAGATTGGAACACTTATACACTGTTGGTGGGAATGTAAAATGGTACAAGCACTTTGGAAATCAATTTGGAACTTCCTTGAAAAGCTAGAAATAGAAGTACCATAAGATCCAGCAATCCTACTCCTTGGTATATATCCTAGAAAAATAAGAGCTGCCACAAAAATAGATATATGCACACCCATGTTCATTGCAGCAATGTTCACAATAGCAAAAAGATGGAAACAACCTAGGTGCTCATCAACGGACAAATGGATAAACAAATTATGGTATACTCACACAACGGAATACTACCCAGTGATAAAAGAATAATGATGAATCCGTGAAACATAACATGGAGGAATCTGGAAGGCATTATACTGAGTGAATTTAGTCAATCACAAAAGGACAAATACTGTATAAGACCACTATTATAAGAACTCAAGAAAAGGTTTAAACACAGAAGAAAACATTCTTTGATGGTTATAAGGGTGGAGAGGGAGGGAAAAGGGTTTTCCATAACTAGATAATAAACAAGAATTATCTTAGGTGAAAGGAAGGACAACACACACTACAGAGGAAGTCAGCACAACTAGACTAAACCAAAAGCTAAGAAGTTTCCTGAATACAACAAAACACTTTGAGGAACAGAGTAGCAGGGGCGGGGGTCTGGGGACCATGCTTTCAGGGAACATCTAGGTCAAACGGCATAATAAAGTTTATTAAGAAAACATTCTGCATCCCACTTTGGTAAGTGGAGTCTGGGGTCTTAAAAGCTAGTGAGCAACCATCTAAGATGTGTCAATTGGTCCCAACTCACCTGGAGCAAAGGAGAATGAAGAACACCAAAGACACAAGGAAAATATTAGCCCAAGAGACAGAAAGAGCAACAGAAACCAGAGACTCCATCAGCCTGAGAGCAGAAGAACTAGACGGTGCCCGGCTACCACCAATGCCCGCCCTAACAGGGAACAGAACAGGGAGTCTCTGACAGAGCAGGAGAAAAGTGGGGTGCAGAACTCAAATTCTAGTAAAAAGATCAGACTTAATGGTTTGACTGAAACTGGAGGGACCCTAGAAGACATGGCCCCCAGACTTTCTGTTAGCCCAAAACTAAAACCATTCCCAAGGCAAACTCTTCAGACAAAGATTAGACTGGACTATGGGACATAAAATGATACTCTTGAAGAATGGGTTTCTTAGCTCAGGTAGATACATGAGACTAAATGGGCAGCTCCTGTCCAGAGGTGAGATGGGAAGGCAGAGAGGGTCAGGAGCTGGTTGAATGGACAGGGAAAATCCAAGGCGGAAACGAGGAGTGTGTTGTCACAGTATAGGGAGAGCAACTAGAGTCACATAACAATGTGTGTATAAATTTTAGTATGAGAAACTAACTGGAATTGTAAACTTTCACTTAAAGCACAACTAAAAAAAAAAGAAGAAATCAAACGATGCATTAAGTTGGGCAAATCTTCTGCAAAAGACCTCCTTAAAGTGTTAAAAAGCAAAGATGTCACCTTGAAGAATAAGGTACGCCTGACCCAAGCCATGGTGTTTTCGATTGCCTCATACGCATGTGAAAGCTGGACAATGAATGAAGAAGACTGAAGAATTGACATCTTTGAATTATGGTGTTGGCAAAGAATATTGAATATACCATGGCTGCCAAAAGAACCAACAAATCTGTCTTGGAAGAAGTACAGCCTGATTGCTCCTCAGAAGCAAGGATGGCAAGACTTCGTCTCACATACTTTGGACAATTTATCAGGAGGGATAAGTCCCTGGAGAAGAACTTCATGCTTGGTAAAGCAGAGGGTCAACAAAAAAGAGGAAGACCCTCAATGAGATGGACTGACAGTGGCTGCAACAATGGGCTCAAGCATAACAAGGATTGTGAGGATGGCACAGGATTGGGCAGTGTTTCATTTTGCTGTACATAGGGTTGCTATGAGTCAGAACCGACTCAAAGACACCTAACAACAACAACATCACTTCACCATGTACCTGCTGACCTGTCTTTTTGCACCACTGGGCTCTCAAGTTTTTCAAGAGCTCAACAACTATGTGTTGATGTCATCCATCCATCCATCATCCATCCACCCATCCATCCATTCCTCCTTCCTTCCATCATCCATCCACCCATCCCTCCATCTCTCCATCCATCTACCATCCACCCATCCTTCTATTTCCCATCCATCCATTCATCCATCTATCCATACCCATCATTTATCCATCTGTCCATTTCTCCATCTCTGCATTCCTTCATGCATCTCTCCATCTGTCCATCCCTATGTCCTATCACAGGGTCTAGTACTACCACCATTTATTTAGGATTATGAGCAAGTCTGAGATCCTGGGTGGTTCAAATGTTTAATGCACTCAGCTAGTAATCGAAAGGTTAGAGGTTTGAGTCCACTCAGAGGTGCCTCAGAAGAAAGGCCTGAAAAATCTTAATGATGGCTGCTTCCATGGGCATTAATTGTGGTTCCAAGTGAAATGAAATCCTTGACAACTTCAATGTTTTCTCCATTTATCATGATGTTGCTTATTGGTCCAGTTGTGAGGATTTTTGTTTTCTTTATGTTGAGATGTAATCCATCTAAAGGCCGTAGTCTTTCATCTTCATTACTAAGTGCTTTAAGTCCCCCCAGTTTTCACCAAGCAAGATTGTATCCTCTGCATATCACAGGATGTTAATGAGTCTTCCTCAATACTGATGCCCCGTTCTTCTTCATATAGTCCAGCTTCTTGGATTATTTGCTCAGCATACAGATTGAATAAGTATGGTGAAAGGACACAACGCTGACCACAACTTTCCTGATTTTAAACCATGAAGTATCCCCTTGTTCAGTTCAGATGACTGCCTCTTGGTCTGTGTACAGGTCCCTCATGAGCACAATTAAGTGTTCTGGAATTCCAGTCCTTTGCAATATTATCCATAGTTTGTTATCATCCACACAGTCAAATGCCTTTGCACAGTCAATAAAACAAAGGCAAACATCTTTCTGGCATACTCTGCTTTCAGCCAAGATCCATCCGACATTAGCAATGATATCCCTCATTCCATGTCCTCTTCTGAATCTGGCTTGAATTTCTGGCAGTTCCCTGTCAATGCACTGCCCCAACCATTTTTTAATCATCTGCAACAAAATTTTACTTGCAGTTGATGTTAATGATATTCTTCAATAATTTTTGCATTCTGTTGGATCACCTTTCATTGGAATGTGCACAAATACAGATCTCTTCCAGTCTGTTGGCCAGGTAGCTGTCTTCCAAATTTCTTTTTTTTTTTTTTTGCATTCTCTCTTTAGTTTTTGTTTTTAAAGCCATTCAGTAGAGCTGTGATCTTAAAGGTGGCACCAAACCCTGTGTTTTTTCTCTCTCTGTCCTCCCACCAGGTTTTCACACAGGGCCAGATTCCCAATAAGCAAGGTACACACGGGCCCAGTTGTGCCTTCCCACCAATCTGCAATGCACAACTTCACCAGTCCCCCACCACATTAAAGATATGGAGAAACCCATGTGTAATTGCTCACCACAGTTTAGCAAATAAATGCAATTTAACCTGTGCATACCTTGCTCAATGCAAGCTGGTGCATACTGTGCTTACTGGTTAATCTGCCCCTGTTTGTGCTCTTCTACTAACCTACAGGCTGGCAGTTCAAACCCACCCTGTGGCACTGTGAAAGAAAGGCCTGCCTTCATTTTCCATTTCTGGGTAACATGGTATATGTCACCCACCTTTCTGACTGTATGTAACTGTAGGCCGTGGACAGAATTATCAAATGTTCTTTGAGTATTCAGAAAAGTAAATAATGGGCAGGTCAGAGGAGAGCATCATAATTCAAAATATTTTACCGCCTTTTTTTCCAGTATCCCCAGCCTAAACATAATGCAGCTAGAAATCCAGATGTGAGCATAGGAACTGAGACAGAACTGGGCAAGCTCTCTAGTTCTGGCTCAAAGAGACAAGAGGAACTCAGCCTGCTTAGAGAGAGCACAGAATCCCTGGAGCTTTTGTTCTCTTTTGTTTTCCTTTCCTTTCTTCTCTTGCTTTCTCTCTTGTCTCATGACCCAGTCCTCAGGCAATCCCACAGGGGCTGGTAAAGGCGCCAGCAAGAGCCACAACGCTGAGTGAGGGAGCCTTCCTAGACATTCAGTGGAGCCCTGATCTTAAAAAGTGACACCAACCCCCGTGCTGTTTTCTATCTGTCTTCCCATCAGGTTTGTGCTCATCTACTAACCTAAATATTAGTGGTTCAAACCCACCCAGTGGTGCTGTGGAAGGAAGTCCTGGCAATCTTCTTCCTTAAAGACTATTGCTCTTGGTTGCCGTTGAGTCGATTCCAATTCATGACAACTCCATGTGTTACAGAGTAGAACTGCTTCATAGGGTTTTCTTGGCTGTCATCCACCACTTGTCTGTCAGTCTGTCATATGTGGTGGCTTGCATGATGCTGTGACACTGGAAGCTATGCCATCGGTATTTCAAATTCCAGCAGGATCACCCATGGTGGACAGGTTTCAGTGGAACTTCAAGACTGAGACAGACTAGGAAGAAGGACCTAACAATTTACTTTAAAAAAAAAAAAAAAAAAAATGACCAGTGAAAACCCTTTGGATAGCAGTGGAACACTGTCTGATATAGCGCTGAAAAATGAGCCCCTCAGGTTGGAAGGCACTCAAAATATGACTGAGGAAGAGCTGCCTCTTCAAAGTAGAGTCAATGGTAAAGTAGATGGTCAGTGAAAAAGAGGAAGACCCTCTGTGAGATGGATTGACACAGTGGCTGCAACAAAGGGCTCAAACATAGCAATGATTGTGAGGATGGCACAGGACTGGGCAGTGTTTCATTCTGTTGTACATGGGGTCACTATGATAACACTTTACAGCAGCAACAACAATCTTTATGGAAAAGTCCCTGGGTGGAGCAAATGGTTAAGAACTAGACTACTAACCAGAAGGGTGGCAGTTCAAACACACCCAGAGGCACTTTGGAAGACAGGCCTGGTGATCTGCTCCCGAAAAGTCAGATCTTGAAGACCCTATGGAGCGCTTCTACTCAGTAACACACAGGGTCACCATGAGTTGGAATCAACTCGACGGCAACAGATTTGGTTTTTTTGACTGGTCCTCCTACCACTTGGGCCCAGATGTGGCCCCTTCACCAAAGTGCATAGCCATGTGGAGTAATTAGAGCCTTAAGCTATGGCTAGAGAATAAAAAAGGGGAGTCCGGGGAATCAGAAAGCACCAGAGATATTGTGGAGATAGAGGAATTCAGGAAAATGACCCGTAAAGTTGTTTACAGACTCCAGGGCACTATCCCTATCTATGCAGGTGGAGGTCTGGTCTCCATTGGCACACCAAAGATTTGAGAATTGGACTGATGGATAGACCACTTCCCATCCCAAGACTGATCCCTGGCCCACACACAGGACAGATGCTAAAGGTGCTACAAAGGCTTTGAAAATGGAACTGACATTGAACCATCACCCACAGAAGGGGGTTGGAAGTTGCAACTTCAACCTAATGAGGCCAGTGGCTCACTAAACAAGAATATCAACATTCTCTGCAGGATTTAAACAAGACTCAGGCTCTCATAATATGAAATTAAAAATGTCCAGGATATAATCCAAACTTATCCAGGAACATATCTTTGCAGATAAACTTTTATGCAGTCATTCACAGACTAGGTCAAGTGAATGACCCTGATTTGTCCCACCTTAGGAAAAGTGTGCAGGATTCTCTGGGTGACACAGTTAAGCATTCAACTACTAACCAAAAGGTTGGCTGTTAAGACCCACCCAGAGGTGCCTTGGAAGAAAGACCTGGTGATCTACTTTGGAAAAATCAGCCACTGCAAACCCAATGGAGCTCAGTTCCACTCTGACACAGAGTCACCACAAGTCGGGATTTATTCAAAGGCAACAGGTGGGAAGAGTGCTATCATTGCTGTCCTGTTTTTCATTCCCTCAAATATTTATAATCTGAAACCAGAGTTCTAACCAGCAATGTAAATCTGAGTGAAAAAAAAAAACAAAAACTTCTGAAATAAGTGTAGGGATAAACCACATAGAGCAACTCTGAGTTCATAATGCAACTGGTTAACATGAATCCCATTGTTTTGTTCAGCTCCGAAAAGATCCCAAATCTCCTTTATTATCGGGGCCTCAGGTGCTCTCCGGAAGCATTTTAGCTTCTCTCATTGAGAGATTATGAGCCTGCCTGTTTCTCCTAACAGGGTTTTAGGATTTCAATGTTACAATTTTATATCTCCACTCTACAGAAATTTGGGTCACTTTTGCATTATTAAGGATTTTCACTGTCCATGTTCACTGGCTGTGATGATACTGGCTGCTAAAAGATGTAAGTCAGTCTAGGATTCCTCACAGCCAAGTTCAAATATGGAGGAAAGACGTTTAGTTGGGAGGCACATGGACTTGAAGGGCCAGCACCTGCCCCATGCTTTACACAGGGGCATGCTTGCCTCTGAATCATTCTTGTCATTTTCGACAACACGATTGCCATTTTCCACCTGTTAGCAGTCAGTGTCAAAAGCCTGTTGTGATGAAAGGAGCAGCACATTATTGATTGGGAATCACAAAATAAAGAAAGCCCATTAAAATGTTTTTCTGGTTGTTTAACAGCTTTGAGTTTTGTTTCATAGAGGGACAACAGACAGAAAATTAGCTCTAATGTCATTAATCTTTTGTTTTTTTTGGTTCCCATCAGTCGAGGCTGGCTCATGGTGACCCCGTGTGTGTCAGAGTAGAAATGTTCTCCGGAGGGTTTTCTTTGCTGTAATCTTAATGGAAGCAGATCACTAGGCCTTTTCTTCTACAGTACTGCTGGGTGAGTTCAAACCACTAAGCTTTAGGTTAGCAGTCAAGCACAAATTATACATATCACCTAGGGACCTTAAGTTCATTAGTCAAACCTGAAACCAAACCCATTGCCATCAAGTCGATCCCAACGCATAGAGACCATTTACGACAGAGTAGAACCACCCCATAGGGTTTCCAAGGCTGTTTCTTTACGGAAGCTGACTGCCACACCTATGTCCCACAGAGCAGCTGGTGGGTTCAAACCACTAACTTTTCAGTTAGCAGCCAAGCACTTAACAACTGTGCCACCAGGGCTCCTCACTCATTAGCCAAATGATAAAAATACAAAGATTTTGTTTCCTGGGCCAGCCTCCCATTACCTATGTGTGCACTGTGTTCTCCTTTCCACTCAGTGATGCCCGGTTCTTTTCAAGGCATACTTTCTGTCCCAGGAAATGCATCCTCCGCACGTGGAGACAAAAATCTTTTCCTCACACTAGCCTTTACTGTTGTCTGCCATACAGTCAGTCCCCCATTGCTGGAGACCCCATGCACTATGGAACAAAATCTGCCTGGCCCTGTGCCATCCACATAATCTGCTGCAGAGGGGGCTGTTGTGATCCATAGGGTTTCTATTGGCTGATTTGTAGAAGTCAATTGTCAGGCCTTTCTTCCTAGTTTGTCTTAGTCTGGAAGCTCTGCTGAAACGTGTTCAGCATCTAACAACACACAAGCCTCCACTGATGGTGGTGGCAGCGCATGAGATGCATTGGTCGGGAATCGAACCCAGGTCTCCCACATGGAAGATGAGAACTCTACTACTGAACCACTACTGCCCCCTAGCTTTTACTGTACTCGTCCTAAATCAGCTAGATCAACAGGGTGGAAGTTCGGGCACTCTGAACAAAGGCCTTCGGTGATTTTTTTTCCACCTTCAAGGAATGTATTGAGGAGCAGAGGCATTTGGAGTAGGACAGTTTTATTGTTAAGACACCAGGGCAGTCAGCATTTTCTCTACTGAATCCATTTCATCTATTCCCTTGCCCAGCTGAGTTTCTCTAAATTGGCTCCAAGTCCAATGACTACAAACACCAGCTCTTATTTTTTAATCTAAGACATTCAGACAGAAATGCCATCAGAGGCCATGCCATCTGCTTTTCCAGAGTTAGACTGTGTACTGGCTTCTCTGGTTCTTGCTCCTTTCACGGCTCCTTCTTGTCCACCAGCCCAAGTACCTCCATACCTCTTTTGGCTACAAAGTCCCTCACGCAAACTTTTCTTAACGCCTCTTATGCTAAGATTTTGTTGGCATTCTCTCTCAATTCCCCTCTTTGGAACAAGTCTAAACACCGAGGATTGGTTCATTTTGCTGATTTGTTTCTCTAGGATGCTTTCTTTGTAGGGCTGGACAGGCTATGTGCAGAACTGGTGTAATCCCATAACCAGAATCAAGTGTGTGCTATGCCCGTGCCGTGCCAGGCATCATGGGGAATTCCCTTCCTCTTTGATAAGTTTACAATATGGTGCAGAAGGAAAGCTTTAGAAGTAAATTAAAAAGTGCTGTCCAGAACCTTATAAACATTATGCAAAGTGAAAGAAGTCAGACACAAAAGGACAAATAGTGTATGATCCCACTTATATGAAATATCTAGAATAGACAAATGCATAAAGAGACAGAAAGGAGATTAGTGGTTGCCAGGAGCTGTGGGGGAGGGAGGGGCTTGTGAAGTGGCGGTGTTGGAGTTATTGCTTAAGAGATACAGAATTTCTGTTTGGAAATGTATAGTGGTGATGTTTGTACAACATGGTGAATATAATTGATGTAGCTGCATTATGCATTCGAAAATGGTTAAAATGGTGGAGTAAGTTGGAAAAAGTGAGAATGGTCACACACCTTAAAGAATGTAATCAAAGCTGTTGAATTTTGCCTACAGAAAGTGTCGAAATGGTGTATCTTTTGCTGTGCACATTTTCACCAAAATTGGAAAAAATGGCTTTTTTTTTTGTTTTATATATGTATATATTTACCACAATAATTTTTCTTTTTTCTGCTTAAAAAAGATGGGAATGAGATTTTTACTTTAAAGAGAGAGAAAGGGAGAAAAGGTAGAAATGCATCTAAGCCAGGGGAGGCATTTAGGAGCCGAGGTCGGGGCTGAAGTTACGCCAGGTTCCCTGAATGGCCGGCAGCAGCACGTGCTGCTGGGCTCTGCCTCCATTTGTTTCTCACTGGGGTGAAGTTCACCTCCACCCTGCAGGCTCACGGCCCGGCATATAAGATTGTGCAATCTGGAGCTGCATAAACTCTCCTACTCCTGTGCCTGAGTGGAGGCCTCCTTTTCAGAGCAGTCACGGAGTACCAGTTACACTGAGGTTACACTAATCACTTCGCTGATCATTAACTTTGGGTAATTCCCAAGGGTTTGATAGACTGGGCTAAGTGGCACTGAGCCTATGGAAGTACCCACTTTCCATGTAAACAAGAAGGGACAATAAAACTCATACTTGCTGATGGAGTGGTTGAGTTTTCACTCTGTGTGTCTTGCATTGCCAGGATGGGTCTGATTTGAAAGAACCCATACCAAAAAACCAAACCCGTTGTCGTCAAGTTAATTCCAACTCGTAGCGACCCCGCGTGTTACAGAGTAGAACTGCTCCAAGCCCTGGTGGTGCAGTGGTTAAAAGCTATGGCTACTAACCGAAAGGTTGACAGTTTGAATCCACCACCCATTCCTTGGAAACCCTATGGGACAGTTCTGCTGTGTCCTATAGGGTCGCTAAGAGTTGGAATCGACACGATTGCAACAGGTTAATGGCTTATAGGGTTTCCTTGGCTGTAACCTTACTGAGAAGGAGCCCTTGTGGAGCAATAGTTAAGCGCTCGACTGCTAACTGAAAGGTTGCCTGTTGGAACCCACCAGCTGTTCTGCTGGAGAAAAGACCTGGTGATCTTCTCCAGTAAAAATTACAGCCTAGGAAACCCTATGGGGCAGTTCTACTGTGTCATATAGGGTCGCCATGAGTTGGAATTGACTTAACAGCACACAACAACAATCTTAAGGTAGCAGATTACCAGGCCTTTCTCCTGTGGCACAACTGAGTGGGTTTCAAGCACCAACCTTTAGATTAGTAGATGAGAACAAACCATTTGCACCACCCAGGGCCCTTTTTAAAAGAACAAAGCCACGGAATTCCAGATCAAGTTTCTTTTAATGTGGATGTGGTAGATGGGGTTGTCCAGGCGTTGAGCGTGGCATTGTGGGGAGACAGACAAACATGTAACTCAACCCAAGTAGCACGTTCTTCCCTGGGACTTACGATCCCTCTGCTCCCCTTCAGGGCACAGGGTAGGGTGGATGGAGCTTTCCTTGGCTTAGCATCATTGCTTTTCACTCCTGGGATGGTCTTCTTTCTGGGTGTGTGCTTCAGCAAGATGGGTTTCTTGGGTACCATGAAGCTGCTGGTGTCCACTTCTAAGGGGATCTGTGGAGAAAAGCAGGCAGAACTTTGAGGAAAACAAAAGGGGCCACCTGCTACTCAGAGCTGCAAAGTGTCAAGTTCCAAAAACCAAACCAGTTGTCATCGAGTTGACTCTGACTCGTGGCATCCCCATGTGTTTCAGACAGAGTAGAAATGTGCTCCATAAGGTTTTCAATGGCTGTGATCTTTCAGAATAGATCACCAGGCCTTTCTTCTGAGGTGCCTCTGGGCGGACTCAAACCTCCAAATTTTTGTTTAGCAATTGAGTGTGTTAACCATTAGTACCACCAAGGAACACCTGGGTCAAGTACAGAGCCCTCTAAGTAAGAGAAATGATTTAGGTGTGGTTTTTAAAAAGTCTCTGTTTCCCCCCATCTAAATGGTTCCTAAAGTTCTTCCTAAAGTCCAAAGTCTTTGTATTGCCGGGGTGGGCCTGATATAAAAGAACCAAAATTAAAAATAAAAAAAACTATCCCATTGTCATCAGATTGATTCTGACTCATGGCAACGCTATGTGTTACTGAGTAGAACTTCAGAGAAAGACAGGGTTAGAGGCATGATGCATCTAGATTCTAAACCCTACTTTGCAGCAGGCTGACACTGCAACTTGGAAGATGAAATGGGAGTCGCCCAGATTAATGTCTAGGAAATATTCATGGGTTCCTCACCACACTCACCTGGCTTCCTGTAGACCCAACCCAAAGACCATGTGGACTTTCTAATAAAATTCCATTAAAAGTAGAGAAAAGGCTGACTCACTGGGGTCTCTTTGCATGTCTCCAAGGAGAAGTTCTGCGGAAGCAAGACGAAGGAGGCCTTCAGGGCAAGGAGAGCCAACCTCAGGTCAATGCAGTTCCAAGGCCCGGCCCCAAAGGGGAAGAACACATAGGGGTCCAGCCTCTTCTTGTTGTCCTTACTGAACCTAGTTGAAGACAATGAGAGCATTACCAAGATGAGAAAGCAGAAACATCTTTGCTTTTGGGCATTCATATAAATTCAAATGAGTGAAGGAAATTTTTTGGTACCTGTGCTTCCCTGCTTTCTCCCCATGGCCTGGCAGTACATACTTTTGTTACTGTAATCTGCTGGTAAGTCGATTCCAACTCATAGTGACCCTATCTTGTTGAATGAGTGAATGAATGAACAGATGAATGAAAGTACATGAACAAATTCAACAAATTCTTATTTAACACCCGTAATGTATAAGGCACTGTTATAGGCTTCATGGGTATTGTCTTAGTTATCTAGTTCTGCTGTAACAGAAATACCAAACCAAAAAAAAACAAAACAAAACAAAACAAAACAAATCTGTTGCTGTGGAGTTGATTCCAACTCATAGCGACCTTATAGGACAGAGTAGAACTGCCCCATAGGGTTTCCACGGAGAGGCTGGTAGATTCGAACCACTGAACTTTTGGTTAGCAGCCATAGCTCTTAACCACTTCACAACCAGGGCTCTAGAAATACCAAAGTGGGTGTTTTTAAAGAACATAAATTTATTCTCTCACAGGCTATGAGGCTAGAAGTCCAAATTCAGGGTGCTGGCTCTAAGGAAAAGCACTCTGTATGCACTCTGGGGAAAAATCTTTGTCTCAACTTCCCTGGTGTTCCTGGTGTTCCTTGGAGATCTCCACATGGAATCTATCTTTCCCTCATTTTGTTTTCTTGCTTCTCTCTGTGTTTAATCTGCTCTTTTTAGATTTAAGACATGCCCTACACTGATATGACCTCATTAATACAACAAAGAAAACCTATTCCGAAATGGGATTACATTGTTATATTGTTGTTAGGGGCCATCGGGTCAGTTTCAACTCACAGGGACCCTATTACAACAGAACAAAGGCACTGCTTGGTGTTGCGCCATCTTCCCAATCATTGCTATGTTTGAGCCCATTGTTGTAGCTATTGTGTCAATCCATCTGGCTGAGGGTCTGGCACACCTTAGACCTCAAAGTGACATCTTTGCTTTTTAACACTCTAAAGAGGTCTTTTTGCAAGCAAATTTGCCCAATGCAATATGTCATTTGATTTTTTGACTGCTGCTTCCATGGGTATTGAACAGAACAAGGGGACATTGCATGGTTTAAAATCAGGAAAAGTGTGTGTCAGGGTTGTATCCTTTGTCATACTTATTCAATCTGTATGCTGAGCAAATATTCAAGAATTGCACTATATGAAGAGAAACACTACATCAGGATTAGAGGTCAACTAAATAACAACCCTCAATATGCAGATGACACAACCTCTCTTGCTGAAAGTGAAGAGGACTTGAAGCATTTACTGATGAAGATCAAAGACTACAGCCTTCAGTGTGAATTACACCTCAACATAGAAAAAACAAAAATCCTCACAGCTGGACTAACAAGCAACATCATGATAAATGGAGAAAATATTGACGTTGTCAAGGATTTCATTTTACTTAGATCCACTATCAACACTCCTGGAAGCAGCAGTCAAGAAATCCACAGGTATTTAAAAAAAAAAAAAAAAAAACCCTGTTGCTGTCGAGTCAATTCCAACTCATAGCAACCCTATAGGACAGAGTAGAACTGCCCCATAGAGTTTCCAAGGAGTGCCTGGTGGATTTGAACTGCTGACCTTTTGGTTAGCAGCTGTAGTTCTTAACCACTACACCACCAGGGTTTCCTCTGCAGGTATAAGGGTTAGGATTTACAACACTTATTTTGAGGGGAAATATTTCAATATATAACAAGTGTATGGGTTGAATTGTACCCATAAAAAAGATATGTTGAAGTACTAGCTCCCTGTACCTATGCATGTGAAATTTGTTTGGCAATAGGGTCTGTCTTAGTCATTTAGTGCTGCTATAACAGAAATACCACAAGTGGATGGTTTTAACAGAAAGAAGTTTATTTCCTTACAGTAAAGTAGGCTAAAAGTTCAAATTCAGGGTGTCAGCTCCAGGGGAAAGCTTTCTCTCTCTATCGGCCTTCTCATTAGTCACATTGGATTAGGACCCACTAGGAGCTTCTCCACACGAGGACCCCAGGTCCAAAGGAGGCGCTCTGCTCCTGGCACTGCTTTCTTGGTGGTATGAGGTCCCCCTATCCCTCTGCTGGCTTCTCCCTTTTATATCTCAAGAGATTGCCTCGGGACACAATCCGGTCTTGTAAATTGAGTCCTGCCTTAGTAACACAACTGCCACCCGTCCTCCCTCATTAACATCATAGAGGCAGGATTTACAACATATAGGAAAATCACACAATACCAGGAATCATGGCCCAGCCAAACCGATACACACATTTTTTGGAGGACATAATTCAGTTCATGACAGGGTCTTTCAAGAAGTTACCAGTTAAGTTAACATGAAGTCATACTGGAGTAGGGTGGGTCCTAATCCCATCTGAGTAGTGCCTTTATAAAAAAGAGAGACACAGAGAGAAGATGGCCATGTGATGATGCAGTTATGCTGCAGCTGCAAGCCAAGGAACACCTGGGGCCACCACAAGCCAGAAGAGACAAGAGAGAATCCTCCCCTAGAGCCTTTGGAGGAAGTCAGCCCCAGCTGACAAACCCTGAATTTGGACTCCAGCCTCCAGAACTGTGAGAACTGTGAGAAATAAATTTCTGTCATGTTAAGCCACCCAGTTTGTGGTGCTGATATGGCAGCCCCAGAACACCAACACACTGGAGAGCAGAGATGAATAGAGTATAGTCCCCACCCTTGAGAAAGGTATGGTGGGCGGGACCTGTCTGTGCTCACAGGGGACACACAGCAGTCAGGCCCCCAGGAGAGGAAGGGAGAAGGAAGGGCACACAGGAGAGGGAGAAGCTGAGTCACCAGGTAAGCTGGCCAAGGTCTTGTGGAAGAGGCGGTGTCTGAGATGGACCATGAAAGAAGGTGGTGTTCCAGGAGTGGGGAGGAGAGAAAGACCAGCAGGAGCAAGATGCCAAGGTGTGAGATACAGGTACATCCAGAGAAGGTGGGCATGTCTGGGCAGCAGAGCCAATGGAAGGAGAGACAAGGAGTCCAGGAACCAGGCTGGAAGCGGGTCAAATTCGTCCATGTGGTGGCTACATATTTGACCATGTGGCCAGTCTGACCCAAAAGACCAGGCCTGGCTGAGTGGCGACACTTTTGTTATTGCTGTTGTTGCTGCTGTCGAGTCAGTCCCTGACTGGTGGTGACCCCATGCACAACAAAATGAAATGCTGCCATCCCTATGCTACATATGAGATCATTGGGACCTATAGGCTGTTCATTGGCTAATGTTCAGAAGTAGATTGCCAGGCCTTTCTTCCTAGTCCCTTTTAGTCTGGAAGCTCTGCTGAAACCTGTTCAACATCACATCAACACGCAAGCCTCCAATGACAGATGGGTGGGGCTGTACATGAGGTGCATTGGCTGGGAATCGAACCCGGGTCTCCCACATGGAAGGCGGGCATTCTACCACTGAACCACCACTGCCCCTCTGTGACACTTACTCCAGGTGAGTAGAATGTAGGATTAATTCCTCCTGTGCCTGACCTACTGTGAAAGACAATGGAGTTAAATAGGTCCCAGGTTATTCTCTTGATTGGGACCATGAGGATTGATGCAAAAAAGGACATGGCCTTAACATCCTTGATTGAGGCTGCTCCTGTGACTGCTGCCATCCACATGCAAGGTGCAGAATCTTTCCCACTCCACTGCTTGCTTGGGCTTCCAATGCCATCCCTGATCCCTGCCTCATTTGTTAGGCTTTGATCCCACAGTGAAGCCAGAATACGACTTCCCATAATCGCAGCTGGAAAATTAAATTTTCTTTTCAATACATCTTTACCCTTCTTGCTGCAGATTTGCCTGGCTCCAAGCCAGTCTCCCAATGGCTTTGGTGTTAATATCTGGCCAAAAACTCCCCAATGTTACAGCTACTATAAGCTAGTCCTGGTGTCACTTTCCTGAATATAGTTAATTAAATTTCGAGCAGTGTTCAAACAGAGATCATAAAACTCCTTAGCTAGAGATAGTGGGTTAGGTGTTTGTGGCCAGCATCTGGGTAAACATTCGGGTTATCTCTCTACAATGGTATCAGTGTGGAATGGGTGGACGCATTCTGGAATTGGGTGGGAGATGGTACTTTCTAAGGCTCCTTTAAAAATCCTTCTGACGCTTCTTAGAAGTGAGGATGGCAGGATTTGGGCTGGCTTACTTTGGACATATCATCAGGAAAGACCAATCGCTGGAAAAGGGCATCATGTTTAGTAAAGTAGAGGGTCAGCGAAGATGAGGGAAGCCCCCCAAGAATGGATGGACACAATCGTCACAACAATGGACTCAAACATTTCATTGATCATGGAGATGGCGCAGGAATGGCAATGTTTTCATCTGTTATAAATAAGGTCACCATGAGTCGGAACCTACTTGATGGCAACTAACAAAAACAATAATGATGCTTCCACCTTTTAGATATCTTCCACCTTTAGATACTGACCCAAGAGAAATGAAAACACGTGTCCATGAAAGGCTTATACAAGAATGATCAAAGCAGCATTATCGATGTTAGCCCCAAACAAAAGACAACCCAGATGTCTGTTACAAGGAGAATGGATAAGCAGGTTGTGGTCATCCACACAACAAACTATTGCTCAGCAATAAAAAGGAAAAAGCTACCCGAAAAGCATATACTGTACAATTCCATTTGATGAAGGTCAACAACCAGCAAGACTGATCTGTAGTGATAGAATCAGAACAGTGGCTCCTTATGCAGCGGGTGGAGATTGACTGGGAGGGGCCATATGGGAACTTTCTGTTGTCATCGTTGTTGTGTGCTGTCCAGTTTGTTCCGACTCATCGGTACCCTATATACAACAGAACGAAACACTCCCCTAGTCCTGAGCCATCTTCACAATAGTTGTTATGCTTGAGCCCATTGTTGCAGCCACTGTGTCAATCCATCTCATTGAGGGTCTTCCGCTTTTTTGCTGACCTACTTTACCAAGCATGATGTCCTTCTCCAGGGACTAGTCCCTCCTCATAACATGTCCAAAGTACGTGAGATGAAATCTCACCATCCTCGCTTCTAAGGAGCATTCTGGTGGAATTTATTCCAAGACAGATTTGTTCATTCTTCTGGCAGTCCATGGTATTCAATATTCTTCATCTACACCATAATTTAAAAGGCATCAACTCTTCTTTGGTCTTCCTTATTAATTGTCCAGCTCTTGCATGCAAAAGAGGCAATTGAAAATACGATGGGTCAGGCACACCTTAGTACTCAAGGTGGCATCTTTGTTTTTTAACACTTTAAAGAGGTCTTTTTGCAGCAGATATGCCCAATGCAAAACACCATTTGATTTCTTTTTTTTCTTCTAAATTTATTTATTTTGTTGTTGTTATTGAGACTATACACAGCAAAACATACACCAATTCAACAGTTTTTACATGTACAATTTACAATTTAGTGACATTGATTACATTCTTCAAGTTGTGCAACCATTCTCATCCTCCTATTCTGAGTTGTTCCTCCCTCATAACATAAACTTACTGCCCCCTAAGGTTCTCATCTAATCCTTCGAGTTTCTGTTGTCTATTTGTCTCCATATAGATAGTTCTTAAAAGAGTATGATGCTCAAGGCAGTCCTTTTTTACCAGTTAAGCTAAACTACTGTTCAGTTTTAAGATTACTTCAGAGGATATTTTTGGTTTAAGGTTTAAAGACTACCTCAGGACAATAGTTTCAGGGGTTCTTCCACCTTCCATGGCTCCAGAAAGTCTACAGTCCATGGGAATTTGAAATTCTGTTCTACATTTTCCTCCTTTATTTGGGATTCTTCTATGGAATCTTGGATCAAAATGCTCAGTAATGGTAGCTGGGCACCATCCAGTTCTTCTGGTCTCATGGCAAAGAAGGCAGTTGTTCATGGAGGCAATTAGCCACACATTCCATTTCCTCCTCCTATTCCTGACTCTCCTTCTTCCTCTGCTGTTCCAGGCAAACAGAGACCAATTGTTGTGCCTTGCATGGCCATTTGCAAATTTTTAAGACCCCAGGCACCTCACAATGAAGTAGGAGGTAGAACAGAAGCACCAAACACGTTATTAGACCAATTAACTGCAATGTCCCATGAAACTATGACTGTAAACCTTCAAACAAAGGAACCAAATCCCATGAGATGTTTACATGTACATAAGCAGCCTCAGCAGCTACTCTTTTTTTTTTTTTGTCTTTGTTGTAAATATATCTATCACACAACTTTTGCCAGTTCAACTTTTTACAGGTGTACAAATTATTGACAGCAATTACAATAATCTGCTGAGCAATGCTACCCTTAATTAGTGCAATTATTATATCACTGATATCTGATTTCTTGACTGCTGCTTCCATGGGCATTGATGGAGGATCCAAGTAAAATGAAATTCTTGACAATTTCAATATTTTCTCCGTTTATCATGACGTTGCTTATTGTTTCAGTTGTGAGGGTTTTTGTTTTCTTTATGTTGAGGTGTAATCCATACTGAAGGCTATATTCTTTGCTTTTCATCAGTAAGTGCTTCAGGTTCTCTTCACTTTCAGCAATCAGAGCAGTAGTTCCCTACCAGAAGGTGGAGATTGACTGGGTGGGGGGAAGGCATGAGGGAACTTTCCAGGATAATGAAAATATTCCATATCTTGGCATGGTGGCTACATGGGTATATAAACTTATTGAAGTGTGTACTTTTGATCTGTGCATTTTGCTGTATATAAACATTTTGTTGTCATTGTTGTTAGCTGCCATTTAGTAGGCCCTTGACTCATGGCAGCCCCACCTGTTACAGCGTAGAACTCCTCCATAGGGTTTTCTTGGTTATAATCAGTTTGCCAGGCCTTTCTTTGGCAGAGCTGCTGGGCGGATTCGAACAGCCAACCTTTAGATTAGTAGCCGAGTGCTTAACTTTTGTGCCACCCAGGCTCCCGTGTATATTACTTCATAATAAAAAAACTTCTGTAATAACAGAATTTCAAACTCTCATGGACTCCAGACTTTCCGGAGCTTTTGAGGCTGGATGAACCCTTGAATCTATTGCCCTGAGGTAATCTTTAAATCTTAAACCAAAAATATCCCCTGTGTCTTCTTTAAACCAAACAATAAAAATCAACCAATAGTTTGGCTTAATTAATAATGAACATCTGCCTTGAGCTTTGTGCTGCTTTAAGAACTATTTATTTGGGATCAGATTGACAACAGCAACTCAAAAGGTTAGATAAAAAGCTTAGGGAGCAATGAGTTTATGTTAATGGGGGAGGAACAACTCAGAAAAGGAGGGCAAGAGTGGTCGCACAACTTGAAGAATGTAATCAGTGTTACTAAATTGTACATGTAGAAAGTGTTGAATTGCTGTATGTTCTGCAGTGTTTATTTTCAACAACAACAACAAAAATAACATAAATTATTTTTTAAAAAAGTTCCATAGTGACACAACTCTGAAAGTTCCCAGAAGTTGAAGCATCCAGTCTACTTACCTCTCAGGACAGAACTCCTCTGGCTCAGACCAGTACTTGGGATACCGCTGCAGAACATAGGTGGGAATGATCACCACTCTTCCCTTGGGAATAGTGACCCCATTGATCTCAACAGTCTTCTTACAAACTCTCTCCAGATGTCCCCCCAGAGGGAAGAGCCAGAGGCTCTCATGCACTATCATATCCAGATACTCCATCTGGAAGAGGACCTCGTAGGTGGGGTCTGCCTGCAGAAGAGAAGGACTTATTTATTTATTTCATGTATTTGTAATTTTTTTAATTTTGGTGAAAATATATACAGTCATATATCATTTCAGCAATTTCTACAAGTACAATTCAGTGGCATGATGAATCTAGGAAACATCTCACAACATGGATGAATCTGGAGGGCATTTTGCTGTGTGAAATAAGTCAATTATAAAGGGACTAATACTGTATGAGACCAATATTATAAAAACCCATGAAAACGTTTACACACAGAATGAAAGAATCTTTGATGGTTATGAAGTAACCACAGGTAGGGCGGGAAAAACACTAACTAGACAACAGATAAGTGGCAACTTTGGTGAAGGGTAAGACAGTACACAATAATGGGGAAGTCAGCACAACTTGAACAAGGCAAAGTTATAGAAGCTTCATAGACACATCCAAAATCCCTGAGAGACAGAGTTACTGGGCTGAGAGCTAGAGACCATGGTTTCAGAGGATATCTAGCTCAATTGGTATAACATAGTTTATAAAGAAAATGTTCTACATCCTACTTAGGTGAGTAGCATCTGAGGTCTTAAAAGCTTGTGAGGAGCCATCTAAGATACATCTACTAGTACCACCCCATCTGGAGCAAAGGAGAATGAAGAAAACCAAAGACACAAGGGAAAGATTAGTCGAAAGGATTAATGGACCTCCACCAGACTGAGTCTAGAAGAACTAGATGGTGCCCAGCTACCACCACCGACTGTTCTGACAGGGATCACAATAGAGGGTCCCAGACAGAAGAGGAGAAAAATGCAGAACAAAATTCAAACTCACAAAAAAAGACCAGACTTACTGGTCTGACAGAGACTGGAGAAACCCCGAGAGTATGGTCCCTGGATACCCTTTTAACTCAGTACTGAAGTCACTCCTGAAGTTCACCTTTCAGCCAAAGATTAGATAAGCCTATAAAACAAACAATAACACACATAGTTCAACCATGTTTAGGAGACTAAATGGGCACACCAGCCCAAAAGCAAAGACAAGAAGGAAGGAAGGGACAGGAAAACTGGACAAATGGAAAAGGGGAACCCAAGGACAAGAAGGGGAAAGTGTTGACACATCACGAGGTTGGCAACCAATGTCACAAAACAGTATGTGTATTAATTGTTTAATGAGAAACTAATTTTCTCTTTAAACTTTCACCTAAAACACAATAAAAAATTTTTTTTAAAAAACCACCTCCTCACAGATGGTTTCCAAGAACACTTGATCTCAACCCAACCCCATCCCCACCCTCTGCTCACTCCACAGTCTCTGACCTGTTGTCCTCTTCTATTTTCTTCACTAAACTTATCACCATCTGAATTTATCTTGCTCATTTATTGGTTTGCTTGTTCATTGCCTGTCTGTCTCCTCCCACCCGGGAGCAGTTACATAGCAAGCACAGGTAGCACATCCATGAACTTGTCCCCATCCCCAACCATTACAACAGTAATGAGAGCTCCTTGAGGCCAGAGTCCTGGTCTAGCTGTCTACCACTACGTCCCTGACAGCTAGCATGACTATGGTCTGGTCTACTCTGGCATTAACAAAGAGTTTCTGAATGCCTAGAGGTCAGGCCACTCTGCACATATTATGTAATTTCAAGGCATTCTTAACCATTCCACAATTTCATTCCTGCCTTCCTAATTAGCTCTTTTGAGGCAGGATTCGTATTTTGCCATGTTCCTTTGAGATCCTGGAGTCAGCATCTGGTGTCTGATAACACATATTCCATGGCCCAAGGACCTTAGCATCTCCCTTTCTGGGGATATTCTAGGGTTTGGATTCAGACTTAAAATGTGAGATTAAGAAGCCAGGATTGTTGGCCCCATGGAGGTTGCCAGGCCACATCACCTTGTTGGGCAAGGCACTGTTGATTTCCTCTTGAAGCCTCTCTTGCACCTTGGGGTGAGTGGTGAGGTTGTAAGCTATGAAGCTGAGGGTTAAGCTTGAGGTTTCATATCCAGCAAAAATAAAAGTGACGACTTGAGCAGCAATCTCCATGTCCGTCAAAGCTTTGAGGGAAAAAAAAAAAAAAAATGGCACCATGAACAGATGTAGAAACAACAGACCAGATTCGGGGTACCTCCCTGGACTGTGGACTTAGAGAGAAGTTTCCTTCTGGTATGTTCCTGACTCTTTGGCCATAAGAATTTTACTATCCCTCTTCTGTTCTTGTGAAATGCCAAAGCGAGAAAGAAGAAAGGAGCTGGGAAGCAGAAGCTCTTAGGAGCAGATGGTGAACTAGGAGCAATCATCCCACAAAGTTTAACTGGAAGATGATGATCTGGTGACAGTTCGTAAGAGAAGAGGGTAGTAGAAAGAGATTAAAGGCTAAAGGGTTTTTGTGAGCTGGAGACTAGAGATAATGAAAGTCAACCTCCTCATTTTACTAATGATAAAGAGGACACTGGAGGCAAGAGGTGACTTAGTCAAGGTCACTGTGAAGTAGAAGCTGAGCCAGATCCTTTAGTATAAGGTATGTTTTTACCAGGTAGCCTGGGTGGTGCAAGCAGTTAAGTGCTCAAATACTAGCCGAAAGCTTGGTAGTTTGAACCCACTCAGAGGCACCTCGAGAGACAGGCCTGGCAATCTGCTTCCAAAAGGCCACAGCCTTGAAAACCCTAGGGAGCAGTTCTACTCTGCACACATGTGGTGGCCATGAGTCAGAATCAACTCCACAGCAATTAACAGCAACAACAACATGTTTTTAACAGAAGAACTTGGTGTTTATAGCTGGTAATGTAATGACTTGTTCTTGGAAATTACTAATGGTCTCTTACATGCAGGCTTTGAGGATGGCCTCAAGTCAGCGTGGAGGCAGGACCCTGAGTACCTCTAGGATGTTACCTTTAGGGGACTGGTTTGCCTCGCTGGATTCAGGGCTACCTGTGGCCTGGGAATCAATCATTAGCTACAGCGAATCCACATGGTTCTGGAAAAGAGAGCTAGAGAAGGGAGAAAGTGAAGCTGACACAGCCCAAGAGAGACTTGAGTCTTAGACGTCACTCATGGCTCCCACAAGAAGAGAGGCCACTCCTGTGGTTCCCAAGCTTTAGCCTGTGTCACATCTGGGGACGTTGTCTGAGCGAAACCAGAAGGCAGTCACCTCCTGCTCTGGTCTGCATCCTACCCAGTCCCACCTCCCACTCCATTCATTTTTAGAGCTGGCCTTAGGCAAAAATACTAAAGTAGGAATTTCTAAAATTATGCTTGCATCCAAATTATATTTTTAGATTTATGTATATTTTTGAAAATTCAAAATGTTGTACAGTGACTCATAATTCAATACATAAAGATACGTTCTATTGTGCTATGGCATTTTTGTGTGTTTCTTTCTAGTCCTTTCTCAAGCATTGCTTATGTAGATAAGCTCACACTCTGTGTACAATGTTGTATTTTGGTATTTTTCACCTAGCATTATGGTTAGGGCATTTTGGCATGCCCTAAGAAATTCTTCAGCACACAGTTTACAGCACCTGTTTGTAAGATTCCATCATATGAGCATGCCATCATTTATACTACTCCTTTTGATTTTTTTTTTATTTTTATTTATTTGTCACTAATGCTCCAAAGAACAAAATTTCTTTAGAATTCTTTGGTACACCATTCTAATTATTGTATTGGAATAAATAGATTTTTTTGAAGTGGAATCCCTAGGAAAAGGATAGGTCTCATTATGACTTTTGATCCATATTACCCGTTTTCTAGACAGTTTGAATCAATGTGTAGTCCCACTAACAGTGCCCATACCTCCGACTCTTACCAACATCACGTATTATTATTTTTTAACTCAAATTTGATAGGAAAATAAACTATAATCTTTTCTTAATCCACATTTTTTTGTTATTAATGAGGCTGAAAGTTTTCCCATGTATTTATTTGCATTTGTATTTCCTCTTTAAGGAATGTCTTGGTATTTTTCTTATTGATTTGCAGAGCTCTTTGTAATTAAGTCTACTAATGCTTTATTTATCATATTTGCTACAGACATTTTGTTCAGCTTGGTATTTGCATTTTTAATAAAGTAGATAAATATTGTTTAAAATTTCTTCTCTTGTCCCTTTTTGCAGACTTCTTCCCTTCTTCAGACTGGGTTTCCATATGCTCTCCTCTTCCTTTCCAGAAAAGGTCATGTTTGGGTTAAAAAAAAAAATCAGTTCTGACTCAAGGCAGCCCCATGTGTGTCAGAGTACAACCGTGCTCCATAGGGTTTTCAATGGCTGCAATCTTTCAGAAGTAGATTGCCAGACATTTTTCTGAGGTGCCTCTGGATGGATTCAAACCACAACCTTTCAGTTAGTAGCCGAGTGCTTAACCATTGTTCCACCAGAGCCCCACCTATGCTTAGGTAAAGCAAACAAACAAAAAACCCACTGCTGTTGAGCCGATTCTGACTTATAGAGATCCTATAGGGTTTCCAAGGCTGTAAAGCTATACAGAAGCAGACTGCTGCATCTTTCTTCCACAGAGCAGCTGGTAGTTTTGAACCGCCAACCTTTCAGTTAGCAGTTGATTGCTTTAACCACTGGGCCTAGGGGCCCACTCTTGAGTCCAAAACCCAAAACCAAACCTGTTGCCGTCTAGTCGATTCGGACTCATATGTAGGTCCTATACATAAATTCGTGTTGAGGAAGCCTGGGGCAGTGGGGAAACATCATGGAATCTGGGGCCTCGATTCCTGAACTCAAATACTACCTCTCCACTTGCTTGCTGTATACGTTTGCGCAGGTCATGTAATTTATCTGAACAATGGATAAAATTGTACAAGAGGACAATTTGGAGATGAAATGAGATAATACTGTGAAAATGCCTATCAAAACACCTGTATCGTATGAACTCATAGAGGTTATCTTTTTTTCTTAATGAGAAATTTGTTCATCGGCGCATTATTTGCAAGATTAAAAAAATAGAATTAAAAGAAGAGTTATATTAATGATGGCATACTCACATAATGGAATCTTATACAAGTATCGTAAACTATATACTAAAAAATTGCTTCAGGTGCCATTGAGTCAATTCCAACTCCTGGTAACCTCATGTATGTCAGAGTAAAACTGTGCTCCATAGGGTTTTCAAGGCTGTGATCTTTTAGAAGTAGATCCCCAGGTCTTTCTTACAAGGCATCTCTGAGTGTTACCTTTGGTAACAGCCAACAGCTTAATTTCTTAGTGCATGGGGAAATGCCGTAAGAAATTATTTCTTTTTTCATAATGAGATACAATGACTGGAAATAGCTTAATGGATAAGTGCATCAAAGGACCTGTGCATTTAAATAATGGACCACAACCTAAGTCTAGAGAAGGACTCTCGAGCAGTATGTGATGGGAATCAGTAGCAGGCTGGGGTAGGAGATTCACTGATGAAATCTCTTAGGTCTTAGATTATTCCTCTCTGAGCAAACACCGAGTGATGTCACAGGCACCCACACAAACCAACCCCACAATCCAACCCACCCTATAGAAGAGTGTTTTTGTTTTTCCACACATCATCCCTTCTCTCTGCTTTTGGTCAAAATTTGACAAATGAGAGAATTTGGGGCCCAAAACATGTCCATTTGTCTCTGCAAACATGATTAGCCCCAGGAACACTGACACTGAGTATTGCTGAGTAGCCAGGGATCTTGACTGTCTGGGTTCAGCCTCATCTATCACAGGGCTTTGGGAAAGTCAGAAGTTGAACCCATCTCCTCAATTTTTCTGCCTTGCTACTACCAGCTGCCTTTCCATCTAGTACCAGCAAAGGGGCACAGACCACCTGGCCATCATCTTGTCTCCATCTTTGTTTATGACAAAACTCTTCCTACAAAAGGGACAGGGATCATAACCACTTGTTTCTTGCTTACTCTAATGTCACAACAACCCACCTTCAACTCTAGACAGTCCAACTTTGTGTCCAGCTTCTCTGCTTCTTGGCCTGCTACCCCTGGAACCTGGCTGCTCAGGTCATTCAAATTCTACCTGGATCGTTAGCATTTAGGTCCAGTTCTAGACACTTAGATAGTTCTGGGTGAAGCCAAGAGCTAATCCTTAAAGCATGTAGTTTGAACTAAATGGGTATGCAAGAACCACCCAGGCAGATGTGCCTCTGTGACCTCACGTTGGTGTCTGGATAATGGAACTAGCGGAGCCTGGTAGGTGAGGAGCCCTGGGCTTACCCTGCATCCACTTGCTAGCCGTTGCTCCTTAAGATGCTGGGTTACATTCACAAAGAAGTCACACTGCTCCCTGGAAAGCAGAGACACATTCATCCTTTCCAGCAATGGCACAAGGAAAGGGAACAACTCTAGGGTGGTATGAGAAAAAGAAAACATCAATAAACTCCAAACAGGGCCACCTAGAGCAGAATCCAAACCCCATATGGGACCCATGGTATCTTGGGTGGGGAGGCTATTAGGGATGTGAGATTTTGGAAATGACCTCCACCACCCAGAAAAAGAATACAAATAACTGTGCATAAAAATAAGAATAGCTTCCATTAATTGCTTAGCGCCTGCTCTGTGCCAAGGACTTTACGTGCATTGCCTCATTTAGTACTCCAAGTCTCAGAGGTCATTTCCATTATTACACCCATTTTACAGGTGAGGAAACTGAGGTGAGAACTTGCCCAAGGACACACTCTTCCCCTGAGGTTGGCATACTGAATTCAGACTTCTAGCCTACTAGACTGTGAAAGAATAAATTTCCCTTTGTTAATCCACTTTGTTAATCCACTTGTGGTATTTCTGTTATAGCAGCACTAGATAACTAAGGCAGTACATAATATACTAGCACGGTCACACATATGCATGCTTCATCAATAAATAAATATACAAATATTTGTGATGCATGCTCAAAAACTTGTTGCTTGTATGGATATGCAATCAAAAGAGCTTGGAGACCCTGGAATATACTGGAGTTGTGTATCAAGGATTTGCTCTATTTTAAAAATATTTTAAATATACTCTTGTAAAACCATACTGTAAAAAATAGAGACTTTTTCTAGTGATGCCAACTGTTTACTTTATTTATTCCCTTTCACATGCCTTAGCTCATCTGATCCTCTCAGTAACCCTATAGGTGCAGCAGTGGAGGGCAAAGTACTGGGAAACGTGGCATGTTCAAAGATGGCTAAGGGTCAAAGCTGAGTATGTTTATGTTGCCTTTTGGTAGGGGAAAAGGTCTTTGTACCTATGAGGAAGATCAGGGGGTTGTTAAAAGGGAAGGAGATTAACTTCTTAACGTGGTCGTGAAAAATATCATCCGGGTTATTGATGGAATCAGTGTTCACACCAAAGGAAGTGCTGGCGATGACATCCAGACCACAGGCTCCAAAAATCCTAGGTTGGAAAAGATAACTTAAAAATGTAAGAAAATCAAACAGAGTTAGCAAAGGCTTCAAGTGCCAACTCACGTGTCCTGCGCCCACCTCAGTGTTGGACTCACTGGGCAATCAAGAAGAATAAACCAAACCATCCTACCATCATTGAGTATCTGCAGTGTAAGGGTTCTGCTGGTATGGTGAGGATATGGAGAAAAAAATTATGAAATGAATATCAGAGAATCAATTAGAGAACAACTAAGTTCTCATCTCCAGTGGGCTGGCTGTCTGCTTTTCTAACAAACAACCAAAGAAGGAATGAATCATGAAGTTTAGCCATCAGAAAGGGGTTCGTGGAAGAGGGAAAATACAAGTCTAGCCTTAAAAGTGGAAGAGAATTTAGATAAGTGGAAAGAAAAAGAGAGCATGGTGAGCATCATTTGTCATAGGGAAATGTAAATTAAAGACACAATAAGATAACTCTACACACCCACCAGAATGACTAAAATGAAAATGACTGACAATATTAAGTGTTGGCAAGGACGAAGAGTAACTGAAACTCTCACATATTGCTGGTGCAAATGCAAAATGGACTGCACCTCTGAAAAGCGGTTACGCAGTTTCTACCAAAGCCAGTACTGGGTCATAGGTGACCCAGTAATTCCACTCCTGAGAATATATCCCCCAGAAAATGAGTGCTTATGTTCACCAAAAGATATGTACAAAAATATGCATAGCAGCTTTAGTCATAACAGTCCAAAACTGTAAACTCCCAAGCATTCATCAACAGTAGAATGGATAAACAAATCCTAATATATTCATAGAAGGAAATATTAACAATAATGAAAACAAATGAACTACAGCTATACCCAGCGTGGATACAACCAACATTAATTTCACAGACATAATGTTGAGCAAAGGGGGCCCGAAACAAAGACAACTACTACATGATTACTTTTGCATAAAGTTCAAAAACTTACCTAGAGTGATAGCAGTAGAGGAGTAGTACCCGGGCACTACCCTGGCAAAGGTGTGGGCAGGAGCACAAGGGAACTTTCTGGAATGCTGGAAATATTCTATATCTTAATCTCGTTTGTGTTTACACAGGTGAGTCAGTGTTGTTATTGGATGCCATCGAGTCGATTCCAACTCGTAGTGACTCCATGTGACTACAGAACTACCCCATAGGGTTTCTTAGGCCGTAATTTTTCTGGGAGCAGATCACCAGGTTTTTCTCCCATGGAGCAGCTAGGTGGGTTTCAACTGCCAACTTTTCAGTTAGCAGCCAGGCTCTTTAACCACTGCACCACCAGGACTCCTCCGCAGGTTAGTACATATGTAAAAATTCACCACACCATACGCTTTAGATCTGTGCAGATTCTCATTCTTACAACTTTGGGAAGGAGAAATATACATCTTTGCAAAAACTTTTGTCCAAGTCACTGTCTCTCCCTCCCCTCTCCAGCCCATCACTAGGGAAGATGTTTTGAAATGATCGGTATTCTAAAGCAAGAGGGTCCTTCCCTCAAAACTTCATTGAACAAGATATGTTTTGGAGATTTGGAATATGTAGATTTATTTTGTTTCTAAAAACAATGCCCTGTACTTGAAGGCACTCAGCCAGCCAGCCAATGCCAATGTTGAAAGCTGCTTTAACACTCAGAAAACCATGGCTAGCAGCTACAGCAATTCAGCATGCATCTGTGGTGTCAAGAGGACAAAGAGAGACCAGCAGGCCCTCAGCAAGAGCACAGGAAGTGAGGCCAGTAGGGCTCCTCTCCTGGCGCTAATTGTTTACAGAAGAGAGAAAATAGAGGTTGAGAGGGTCTGAGTAGGGGCATGAAGTTTGAGATGTACAGGAGTTGCTCAGAAAATACTCAGATGTTGAATGAATGAAGGAAATGCTGCAGATGGTGTCAGAAGCCTCCCTCTAAGTTTTCCCTCCTTTCTGCTAAGCAGCCTAGAGCAGATGCTGGGTAAATAGTCCAAGTTGCAGGGCGTGTCATTCATTGCCCTTCAGCTTTTAGTTCTCACCCTTTGCCTCCCTCAAGGACACCCCACTGTCCCCCCTGCAGACACATTCCTATCCCTTCCTCTTATCTCCAGTCAATGAGTTTCCATTTATTCTTAACTAAAATGCTAAGCCTCTAGGCGGGATGAAAGGATGCTGCAAGGGGAGAGAAGGGTTTATATTTTAATCGGAATCTGATCTTGGCTCAGGCCTTTGAGGGATGGAAGACTTCCCAGCCTGCAAAGGCCCAGTGTCTGGGCAGCCACACCGGATGCCACTGGAACAGCCAGACCCACTTCCACGCTCCATGGCCTGGCCTGCAGGTGCACAGAGTTAGCTCATGACTGAGGCTTCAGGTCATCATTTTAGTGTCAGTAAAATTCTCCCATACTTTTTTATAACTGTTGTAAACTCATTTAGGCTCTGGGCCTTTTAGCCCATGCTGATAACAGACAGGACTGGGAAAAGGCCAACGGGACTTGTCTTGCTTCATACTTTTGTAGTTGTTAGGTGCTGTCCAGTCAATTTCAACTTCTGGTGACCCCATGTGATACAGTAGAACTGCCCCCATAGGTTTTTGTTGGCCGTAATATTTATAGAAGCAGATTGCCAATTCTTTCCCCCACGGAGCTGCTAGGTGAGTTTGAACCGACAACCTTACAGTTAGTAGCCAAGCCCTTAACTGTTTCACCACTGGGGCTCCTTTGTGTCATACTATCTTCTACAAAAAGAGGGGGAGAAGAACATCCTGAATATTTATGCCTGGGCTCCTGGACCAAAGCCCCATACATTCATCTTGCTCCGATCCCCAGACACCATGAGAGGCCACCACATCTCCACTCCTCCCCAAGGTCCATACTCACTCCGTCATGTTCACTGCCTCATCCCGAGCCACTTTCTTCTCAATGTTTTGAGCTAGCATGTCTCCGTGGTGTTGATGAGGGGAACATCTGGAGAAAAACAATAGCCATTTGCATTCAGTCATTGGTGTATCCATAGGAACCCAAACAAAAAACCAAACCCATTACCATCAAGTTCATCCTGACTCATGGTAACTCCCTGTGTTACAGAGTAGAACTGCACTCCATAGGGTTTTCTTGGCTGTAATCTTTACAGAAGCAGATTACCAGGCCTTTTCTTCCACAGAGCCACTGGGTGAGTTTGAACCACCAATCTTCCAGTTAGTAGTTGAATGCAAACCATTTGTGCCACCCAGGGACCTATAGACAACCAGCCTCAAAATAAACTCTTGGGTGTATTTACTATAAGACCTCCATTAATCAGAACTGTTGAAGAAAGGAAGGTTCAGGATAATTAAAAGAGGAAGGGGGTATACCGATTAATGAGATGGAGCAAGAAAAGGACTTTTTTTCACCATGGTTCTTAAAACGTTTCTGAAGCTTGACTCTACTTTCTTGCTTTTGTAATTCAGGTCCATGAATATAAGTCTTTCTTGGACATGGGACTTAAGAATCATCTTAGTTTTATCAATCACCATGCAAGAGAGGAAATTGGCTGGAGCTCTAGATGGAAGGACAGCCTTGGTATGGTGGGAAATGTTTAACAACCGGCTCTCCAAGGGTAAAAACCCTGATTTGTGGTGTTTACTAGTTTCCCTGGTGTAAATACTCCCACCATGGCTAATTTCAAGCTATCAAGGTGTTGTCTCAACATGAGCTGGGAAGAGATGTGTACAGTTAACTCTCACAGGCAGTACAGTCTGGCTCCAGTTCACCACTGGGTGTACTTTCCCTGGAAAGAATTTTTTTTTTTTTTTAATTCCAGCTATGAATTTATTCTGCTGTCCTCTGATCCCTTTTGCTTAGAGGCCAAGTACAGATAAAAATCCAGACAAATTGAGACTTTCAGTTTGTTTCTGGCTAATGAAAATTCGCAACAGTACAAACTCTGTCCTTTCCTTCAAGATGCTGGAGGTTTTATAAGAACTATCCAACAAGCTAACTGTGGAGTTTGCAATTTTAAATTTCTCCTAAAAATTTGTTTGGAGTGACCAATGTGGTTCCTACTCACAGCCCACCCGCCCTTCTTTCCCTTAAGGAAGTATTCTGCTTCTCTCCCGGGGTTAGAGGACTCGTTTTTTCCTGTATTTCCACAACTTAAATTCCTTTCTCATGAGAGGATATGTTCTTAAAGCACTTTCCGGAAGTTTCCATAAGCCCAGCACAAGAACCTCTTCCCAGTGTGGGCAAAGCCCCAAGAGCTTCCTCTCTCCCTGGCTCCAGGAAGGAGAAGGGAAGTCCTACATGGTCATTCCCACTGCAGGCTTCCTCATGTCCCTGGGATCTGAGCCCATGATTCCCAAAATACCCCTGCCCCAGGTTCCCAGGGATTAACAAGTAGACCAGACACTCACAAGAAGAGAGAATGTCATCACCATACTTGTATTTGAACACTTGAGTTCTGTGACCTGTTTTCCCTTCTTTGCTTCTTAAAAATACTGATTTATGTATACCTAAACCATGTAGTGCAAACTGTTAGCCTGAGCAAGCTAACTGAAAAATTGGAGGTTTGAGTACACTCAGAGGTGCCTCAGAAGAAAGGCCTAGTGATCTACTTCTGAGAAATCAGCCACTGAAAACCCTATGGAGCACAGCTCTACTCTGACACTCATGTGGTCGCCATGAATTGGAGTTGACTCAATGGCAACCGGTTAAATCATGTTGTTACACATATTATTGATATAATGGTGTTGCTCAAGTTTACCTATAATCTAAGAATTTAAGAGAATTTGAAATCAGATATTTAACTTCCCTGACAGAAGGTGGTTTTATATCCTCAGGGTGGCTTTCTTCCTTACGTACTCAGGAACCTAGGTTCCTGTCTTTTAGTGCCATTATCTGAAGTTGATAGATCCATTGATTAATATCTGATTCTACCACTAGAGTGTAAGGCATGGGCATGTTTATGTACACTGTTTATCTCTCAATGACTGGCATATAGTAAATCTGTACTGAAGAAAGACAAGAAGGATGGGAGAGAAGGAGAAAGTGAGAGCATAAAAGGAATAGGAGATGACAGAAAGGTAGAAGGAAGAGAGGAAGGAAGGGCAGAAGGAAAGAAGAGAGGGAAGGAGGAAGGGAACCCAATGATAGGAAATGGCAAGAGCTCCAAGACCCGAGACCCTGACCCCCTCCCCACCTGCCAAGGCATCTTCCCTCTTCTTGGTCTTAATGGCTTTGAGCCTCCCAGGCCCACTTTTTGGGGCCAGCTTACCCATGCTTACTTCCTTGAGCTTGCCACCGCTGAAGGCTGGAAAGAGAAGGACTGTGATCCACTTCCACTTCTCATCATCTGCAATGCTGACGCTAGATGACAGACCTCCATCTAACCCTAAGTTCTAAAGAGGATTAAGTGAAAGAAAACAATCACAGCTTGGGTTGGAGAATACAGCTTGGGAGTTTATCCAAGGTAGAATTAGATGCATTACCAAAAAATTTTTTGAATCAAATAATGTGTGACATTGCCTCTTCCTGGAGTGTTTAGCAGTGGGTTGCCAAGGTGGGCAGTCAGGGAAGAAGACAATGTGTCAGCAGGTCTGAGATGGTTTGCTGAGATCTAACTCTGAGAACTTCACACTTTGCAAAGCAGAGTGTCTCTGTCACTAGGGTAGGGTGTTCTAAAAGGAGTCCTTGCAGCAGAACTAACCAGTCTATTTCTTTATTTCTTTGCCAGAGTCAAGCTGAGGAGATAATTGGGTATGAATGTTTCTGAACAATGAGTTTTTAGTCTAATACAACACATTGGAGAGAAGATTGTTGAAATCTTGTGTGAAGAGTGGATGACACCCCTTCCCTTCCACCACCCTCTTTGAAATGTGAAGAAACTCAGGTACCTAAAGGGTGTGCATTTTGCCTTGGTCATAAGCCCAATTTGAGCCAAAAATGGTACTAGAAACCAGGTTTGGAACATTTGCCATTAATAACAGCTTGAGAAAAGTAGAAGAGAACTTTCCAGAAAATTGGAGTCCAGCATATTTAAGCACTATTTAATGTTGGTATTACTGTGCTGTGGGTGAATGGAAGGGTGATTACGAAATTGATTAAAACATGATCTTGGCCCCAGAGACACCAAAGAATTAATCTCCAATAGTGGAATTGTTGTTATTATGACAGGTGGAAGTGGGAGAGATTTGTACAGGGGCCCACCCAAGATCTCTCAAATCCCCTTGCATGTGACACTGGGAATTGACAAGGGCCCCTAATCCATCATAATCACTTAGATCCTAGCTGCCATGACATATGGCTACTTTAACTTTTCAAGACGATAAACAACATTACTTTGGATGCCACCATTGGCTATTGTAATTTCCATATTAACTTGCCTTTATTTTCCGAAAATCACCATGGTTCTCAGGCAACTGGCCAGCCTCTTAGATTCTGGGCTGATTTTAAAGAGTCAAGGCATATTTTTCAAAGCCCTCTGTTATGGATTGACTTGTGTCCCCCAAAAATGTATATCATCTTGGCTAGGCCATGATTCCCAATATTGTGTGATAGTCCACCACTTTGTCATCTTATGTGATTTTCCTATGTGTTGTAAATTCTATCTCTATGATGTTAATGAGGTAGGACTAGAGGTAGTTTTGTCAATGAGGCAGAACTCAATCTACAAGATTAGATTGTATCTTGAGTCAATCTGTTTTGAGATCTAAAAGAGAGAAGCAAGCAGAGAGACATGGAAACCTCATACCACCAAGAAACAACAGCCAGGAGAGAGTGCATCCTTTGGAACCGGGGTCCCTGTGCTGAGAAGGTCCTAGACGAGGGAAGATGGATGACAATGACCTTCTCCCAGAGCCAACAGAAGGAGAAAGCCTTCCCCTGGAGCTGGCATGCTGAATTCAGACTTCTAGTCTCGTAGACTCTGAGAATATAAATTTCTGTTATAGCAGCACTAAATAACTGAGACATCCTCATAACAGGAAATGAAAATATGAATATGGAAAAGGGCTTTAAGCATGTTAATTCATAATTCATTCCTATTTCAGGTTTAGAGTGAGGGAAAGGAAATAACCAGTGAAGAAAACCCAAGTTGACCTAGATTCCTCTCAAGAACACACGTGTAAGAAGCAAGCTTTCATTAGAACCTACCCGTTGATTGGTAAAAAGGGTGTAGAATTCCTTGACCGGAACTGTCTTGATGAGGACAGGATCCAGGATGGTCAGGCTAGGCTGTCTGCCTTGATAGATGCTGTTGCATGCACCAACACCCAAAACAAAACAAGAGGTAAATAGACTATTTATTTTTCACTTGTATGATTTAGCAATATCAATCACATTAATCATGCTGTGTAACCACCAGCAATCATCATTGCCAAATCTTGCATCACCATAAACAGAAACTCACCGATTCCTCAACAATGACTCCCCCTTCCTCCCACCCCTGGTTGTTGTTGTCTTGTGCCGTGGAGTCGATTCCGACTCATGGTGACCCATGTGTTACAGAGTAGAATTGTTTCCTTGGCTGTAATCTTTACAGAAACAGATCACCAGGCCTTTTGTCCACAGAGGTGCTGGGCAGGTTCCAACCACCAACTTTTCGTTAGCAGCTGAGCACACACTGTTTTTGCCAGCCAGGGTAACCGCTGATAAAAATTTGGCCTGTATGTTTTTACCTGTTCTAGATATTTCATATAAGTGAGATCATTCAACATTAGCCCTTTTGTGAATGACTTAATTCACTACTTAAAAAACGTTTCCCAACCCATAGTTTGCTAGTTAGCAAGCTTAGCTTTTTGGTTATTTTCTCTCTAGGAACTTCATTATTAAGCAACCCTCTTTTCATTTTTCCCCTTATCACTTAATTAAAAATCTGAGTATCTAATTACAAGGATATAGCCTAATATTTTTTTTCACTATCTCACACCTACCTATCGCCCAGTTTTTTATCAAGCATCCTATCTTTCAGCCATGTTGAAATCTTTAGTCCTTACTGGGCACAGAATATTCCGGAGAATTTTTGCTTTGTTCTGCTTTGGACGTGTTATCTTAAAAGTTCCATTTGAATCAGTTTTGACAAATCTGGTTACTATGACCCCTAATAAGATACAGAACATCTCCCCACCCCAAGACCATATGGAGTGTATTCCTTCATGTTTAGCTTCCTTTGCCCAAAATAATGATGGTGAGATTCGTACACATTGGTATAAGTATCCATAGTTTGTTTCTTCTTATTGCTGAGTAATAAGTATTTCATGATATGGATATGCCACAGTTCGTTTATTCATTTTCTGTTGGGCATTTGGATTATGAATAAGGATATTGTTATGGATTGAATTGTGTTTCCCAAAAAGATATGTTGAAGTCCTAATCCCTGTACTGGTGAATGAGATCTTTTTTGGATGTCGGTTTTTCTTTGATGTGATCAGTTAAGTAAACAAGGTTATACCAGAGTAGGGTGGACCCTTGTCTCTTCTGAGTGATGTCTTATAAAAGGGGAGAACAGGAGATAGAGTTACATAGGGAGAAGATGCAAAGGAACGCCAAGGATTGCCATTAGAAGCCCTGAAAGAAGTATGGATCAGTTCCTCTCTCAGGACCCTCAGAAGGAATCAACATGGCCAATACCATGATTTGGTCTTCTAGCCTCCAGAAAAATAAATTTCTGTTCTTTAAAGCCACCCACTTTTGTATTTTGCCATGGCAGAACTAGAAACTAAGGCAGCTGCTAGGAACATTCTAATACAAGTCTTTTTGTGACATGTGTTCTTATTTCTCTTGGGTAAAGACCTAGGGGTGGAATCACTGGACCATAGGGTAAATGTATGTTTAACTTGAGAAAAGTACTGTCAAACCATCCTTTAAAGTGGTTGTGCCATTTTACACCCCTACTGGCAATGTGTAAGAGTTCCAGTTGCTCCACATCCTCATCAATACATTTCTCAAGATCCTACTCTGATATTAGTTCCTCCAAGAAGATTCTGGAAGGGTGAGTCCTTGTCTTGTGCCTGATTCAGGACCCTGAATGCATAATTGTGGCCCATATACTGGCTGATTAATTTTCAGGTTGACTAGGATATTGAAATGCCTCCCAATCCACTATACAAGTGACCAGCTTTGAATGTCAGGGATGTTAGCCAACAAAGATGACAGTAGACACTGTGGCCTTGCTGCCTCATTTCCAGGCTGGCTGATGGGCTGGGCTTTTATACAGCATGGTACTGCTCCAAAGAGAAGACTCCTGATGCCTTATCTTACTGTGGGTGTGGGAGAGGGCTTAATTGTGAGAGTCTTACCCCCATATTTTGCCATATTGCTTAGAACATTCCAGGTTAAATTCTAACATTCCCTGTAGAAGAAGAAAGTCTGTTAGACAGATGATAAAAGGGCTGTACATAAAATGCTGTGTAATTACTGCTTAGATACTCCAAGGGCCCTTCTCCATCTCCTTGTCCATTGTTTTCCCAAAGGAATATGCAGGATGATTTTGTGGGAACATGCACAAATATTTGTTCTATTAAAATTAACTATTTTAAGGTAAATTAGAAAAAGTTATATTTTATTATAGTTATATAACTATAACACATTAAATTAAGAATTTCTAAGATATTGTTTCTGAAGATAAAGCTATAAAGATTTATGCTGGTGTTACACGGTAGAACTATACTCCATAGGGTTTTCTTGGCTGTGATCTTTACAGAAGCAGATCACCAGGGCTTTCTTCTGTGGTGCCACTGGACGGGTTTGAAACTCCAACCTTTAGGTTAGTAGTCAAGTACAAACCTCTGCACCATGACTTGATGGCAATGGTTATATTGATTCTGGTAAAAGAAAAAGGGTGGGGGGGATTGGTTTTAAAAAAATCATTAAGTAAATAATAGTAGAGGTGGTATTTGGTCATGGGCAAACACAGTGAAAATGGTACCTGAATGTCAGAAATTTGGACAACATTGGACTAGCTCAAAATCCTGACCATGTACAAAAGGAGACCACGCAGGGATTTAAACCATTAGCCGGTGGCCTGACATAATTCCCACCCAGGGATGGGGAGAGAAAGCCCAGAAAGCCAAGTGTTCTACTCCACCATTTTCAACCTGAAAAATCAGCACTGCTTTGCATGTGTTTTTCCAAATTGGTCCACTAAGTGGAACTTTTAGCTGCAAGGGGTGGATTTACCATGGAACCAATCTCCACCCTACTGGCTGTGCCTTCATCCACTTAGTGCTGAGAGAGCTATGGGACACAGGAATAAAATCTCATCTACCCAGAGCACAGGGGGAAGACATTGCTCCCAGGAAATTTAAAAAGAGAAATCCAGACATTCCATGATGAGAATCTATCTGGGCCAGGGGCTTGTGAAAAATTATTTCCACCTTCAGCCAGTCAAACCTTCTCCCGTGGACACTGTAATAACAAGGCCTCTTAGCCTTGCCTTGGGCCTCAGTTTTAGTCTTCCTTCCTCCTTGTCTTCCTAACTCTACCTCTTAATTTCAAGACAGAGGACAAAAGAATTAGAATTAGTTGAACAGGCCAAGAGATTCCAAGCTCTAGGAGGCAAAATGGCTCTGACACACACTCACCTTTCAATATTCCAAAAATGTCCCAACGAATGGCAGAGGCCTGGGTCCAGGAATACCCAGCTTCTTAAAAAAATTATATGGCTATATTCCATACCTGTGAAGGAAAGAGAGGCTGAAAGTGAAGATGCTTGTCCAGTAGAACTTTCTGCCATGATAGAAATGCTCCATATCAGTGCTGTTCAAAATGGTAGCCACTAGCCACATGCAATTACTCAACACCTGAAATGTGGCTAGTGGGAATGAGGACCTGAATCCATTCAAGGGCTAGTTAGATAATCAAATGAGCCAAAACACCCCTCAGTCCACCTGTCTCATTTCTTCATTTATAGGGAATGATGAGGGAAGGGGTGTCCCTGGATGGTGCAAATAGTTAATGCACTTGGCTGCTAACTGAAAGGCTAGAGGTTCCAGTTCACCCAGATGTGAGTTGAAAGAAAGGCCTGGTTATCTACTTTTGAAAAATCAGCCATTGAAAACCCCATGGAGCACAGTTCTATTCTGCCACACATGGGATCTCCATGGGAACCTTACTTTTTAAGTTGCCGTATAGATTTCTATAGTTTGATTATTGCTGTTGTCGTCAGCTCAGTTCTGACTCATGGCAACCCTTGTGTTACAAAGTAGAACTGCACCATAGGGTTTTTTGGCTTTTGGCTATAATCTTTACAGAAGCAGATCCCCAGGCTTTTATTCCACAGAGCTGCTGGGTGGGTTCAAACCTGCAACCTTTAGTTGAGCAGCTGAGTGTAAACTGCTTGCAGCACCCAGGGGCTTGACATCTAACTCTGGATAAAAAGAATTATCTGACCTACATGACCTACTCATGTCATTCTGACATGATAGAGCTCCAAAACTTATGTGAAATAGTAAGCTACAGAATAATAATGTATGTATGATTTCATCATATTTTCTCTTTTTGAACATTTTATTGTGCTTTAGGTGAAAGTTTACATAGCAAATTAGTTTTCCAATCAATGATTCTTACGCTAATCGTTCGGTGACATTGGCTGCAATTCCTGCAATGAGTCAGCGCTCTCTCCTTTTCCTCCCTGCGTTCCTCATTTCTATTAGTCCAGTTTCCCTGTCACTCCCTGCCTTCTTACCTTTGGTTTTAGGCAAATTGTTGCCCTTTTCGTCTCTTATAGTTGATTGTTCTAGGAGCACCTTCGTCAAGGGTATTATTTTTTATTTTATAGCCCAGTCTATTATTTGGCAGAAAGGTGGCCTGCATGTCTTCAGTTTCAAGTTAGAAGGCTATCTTACAGCAATAGTCTCCGGGTTCTTCCAGTCTCTTTCAGATCAGTAAGTCTAGTGTTTTTTATTTTTTTTTTAAATTTGAATTTTGTTCTACCTTTTTTTACCCATTCTAACCAGGACCTTCTATTGTGATCCTGGTCAGAGTGGTCAGTAGTGGTAGCCAGACACAATCGAGTTCTTCTGGTCTCAGGTTAGAGGAGGCTGTGGTTCATACGGTTCATAAGTCCTTTGGAGTAATTGCTTCCCTGAGTCTTTGATTTTCTTTGTTCTTCTTTACTCCAGGCAGGAAGAGATCAATAGCTGCTTCTTAGATGGCTGCTCGAAAGCTTTTAAGACCCCAGACATTACTCACCAGGCTAGGATGCAGAACATTGTCTTTATGAATTGTGTTTTGCCAGTTGACCTAGATGTCCCCTGAGACTATGGTCCTTAACCTTCAAGTCCAGTAGTTCATTCCCGATGTCTAAGTCATTTCTATAATTTTGCCAGTATGTGCTCTGTTATGTATATGAATATACGTACAGCACTTACAAATATGTATGTAGAAATATCCACAACCATACCTATATGTTGAAAAGCAAAGATGTCACCTTGAAGACTAAGGTGCGCCTGACCCAAGCCATGGTGTTTTCAATCACCTCATATGTATGTGAAAGCTGGACAATGAGTAAGGAAGACTGAAGAAGAATTGACGCCTTTGAATTGTGGTGTTGGTGAAGAATATTGAATATACCATGGGAGGCCAAAAGAATGAATAAATCTGTCTTGAAAGAAGTATGGCCAGAATGCTCCTTAGAAGCAAGGATGGAGAGACTATATCTCACATACTTTGGACATGTTATCAGGAGGGATCAGTCCCTGGATAGGGACATCATACTTGGTAAAGTAGAGGGTCAGCGAAAGAGAGGAAGACCCGCAATGAGATGGATTGATGCAGCGGCTGCAACTATGGGCTTAAGCATAACAACGATTGTGAGGATGGCGCAGGACCTGGCAGTGTTTCGTTCTATTGTACGTAGGGTCGCTATGAGTCAGAACCAACTTGCCGGCACCTAACAACAACAACATACCTATATATGTACGTGGTTATACTCCAGTACTTCTTCCCTCATCTATTTAGCATACATATTAGCCTATGTATCTACTCACAAATTATTGTTTGTTATTACTGTTGTTGCAGGATTGTGTATGTTACAGCATTTACTGTAGTTGCCCTTTATTCTTGTGTATCTCTCAGTGTCTTTCTTTGCATTGGTCATGTTGTGCTGACTTCCCCAATATTGTGTATTGCCTTTCCCTTTACCAGAAGTAACACTTGTCTACTATCTAATTAGTGATTCTCTCTCCCTCCCCCTCACATCCCTGGTAACCATCAAAGAATGTTTCTTTCTGTGTGTAAACCTACTCATGACTTTTTATATAAATAGTCTCTTACATTATTTGTCCTTTTGTTATTGACTTATTTAACTCAGCGAAACGTCCTCCAGGTTCATCCGTGTTGTGAGATATTTTGCAGATTCATCATTATTCTTTATCATTGCATAATATTCCATTGTGTGTATGTATTACAGTTTGTTTACCCATTTATCCATTCATCCATTGATGGGCATTTAGGTTGTTTCCATCTTTTTGCTGGTGTCAATAATGCTGCAATGAACATGGGTATGTATGTGTCTATTCATGTGACAGCTCTTATTTCTCTAGGATATATACCTAGAAGTGAGATTGCTAGATCATATGGTAATTATATTTCTAACTTTTTAAGGAAGCACCATAATGTTTTCCATAGTGGTTGTACCATTTTACATTCCCACCAGCAGTGTATAAAATTTCCAATTTCCCCACAACCTCACCAACTTTTGTCATTCTCTGCTTTTTTTTTTTTATCAGTACCATTATTGGTGGGATGAGATGGTATCTCATTGTAGTTTTGATTTGCATCTCTCTGTGGTGCAGTGGTTAAGAGCTCAGCCACTAATCAAAAGATCAGCAATTCAAATCCACCAGCAGCTCCTTAGAAACTCTATGGGGCAGTTCTACTCTGTCCTATAAGATTATGATTAGTCGGAATCGACTTGTCAGCAATAGGCTTGGGCTTGGGAATGACAAAAGATCATGAGCATCTTTTCATCTGTTTATTCGCCGCCTGAATGTCTTCTTTGGTGAAGTGTCTGTTCATGTCCTTTGCCCATTTTTTAATTGGATCGTTTGTCTTTTTGTTGTTGAGACATTGCAGTTTTCTATAAATTTTAGAGAATAGGCCCCTGTTGGATATGTGCAAGTCAAAATTTTTTCCCCAGTCTATATGCTCCCTTTTTACTCTTTTGGCAAAGTCTTTTGATTAGCATGAGAGTTTAATTTTTAGGAGATCCAGTTATATAGTTTATCTTCTGATGTTTGTGCATTTTTAGTTATGTTTGGTGTACTATTTATGCCATATATTAGGACCCCTAGTGTCATCTCTATTTTTTCTTCCATGATCTTTATAGTTTCAGGTTTTACATTTAGGTATTTGATTAATTTTAAATTAGTTTTTGTGTATGGTGTGAGGTATGGATCTTGTTTCATTTTTCTGCAAATAGATAATCCAGTTTTGTTAGCACCATTTGTTAAAGAAATTTTCTCTTCTCCATTTAATGGGCTTTGACACTTTGTCAAAGATCAGCTGTCCATAGGTGGATGAATTTACTTCTAGGTTCTCAATTCTGTTCCATTGGTCTATGTGTTTATCGTTGTACCAGTACCAGGCTGTTATGACTAGGTTGGGTGTATAGTAGGTTCTGACATTGAGGAGGGTTAGGCCTCCTACTTTGTTCTTCTTCAGTAACTCTTTGCTTAACCTGGGCCTCTTTCCTTTCCATATTAAGTTGGTGATTAGTTTTTCAACCTCATTAAAGAATGCTGTTGGAATTTGGATCAAGATTTCATTATACTTGTACAGCCATACCTTGTTTATTGCCCTTAGCTTTATTGTACTTCGCAGATACTGCGTTTTTTACAAATTGAAGGTTTGTGCCAACATCGTGTTGAGCAAGTCTTTTGGTGCCATTTTTCCAACAGCATGTGCTCACTTTGTGTCTCTGTGTCACATTTCGGTAATTCTAGAAATATTTCAAACTTTTTCATTACTATTATGTCTGTTATGGTGATCTGTGATCTTTGATGTTACTATTGTAATTGTTTTGAATGCAACCATATAAGAAGGCAAACTTAACCAATAAATGTTGTATGTGTTCTGACTGCTCCACCGACCAGCTGTTCCCTTGTCTCTCTCCCTCTCCTCAGGCCTCCCTATTCTCTGAGACACAGCAGTATTGAAATTAGGCCAATTAATAACCCAACAATGGCCTCTAAGTGTTCAAGCGAAAGGAAGAGTCACGTGTCTCTCATTTTACATCAAAAGCTAGAAATGATTAAGTTTAGTGAGGAAGGCATGTCAAAAGATGAGATAGACCGAAAGCTAGGCCTCTTGCACCAAACAGTTAGCCAAATCGTGAATGCAAAGGAAAAATTCTTGAAGGAAATTAAAAAGTTCTACTCCAGTAATCACACGAATGATAAGAAAGCGAAACAGCCTTATTGCTGATATGGAGAAACAGCCTGATTGCTGATATGGAGAAAGATCAAACCAGCCACAACAGTCCCTTATGCCACAGCCTAATCCAGAGCAAGACTGTAACTCTCTTCAATTCTATGAAGCCTGAGAGAGGTGAGGAAGCTGCAGAAGAAAAATCTGAAGCTAGTAGAGGTTGGTTCATAAGGTTTAAGGAAAGAAGCTATCTCCATAACCTAAAAGTGCAAGATGAAGTAACAAGTGCTGATGTAGAAGCTGCAGCAAGTTATCCAGAAGCTCTAGCTAAGACAATTGACAAAGGTGGCTATACTAAACAACAGATTTTTCAATGTAGACCAAACAGCCTTATAGTGGAAGAAGATGCCATCTAGGACTTTCATAGCTAGAGAGGAGAAGTCAATGCCTGGCTTCAAAGCTTCAGAGGATAGGCTGACTCTCTTGTTAGGGGCTAATGGAGCTGGTGACTTTAAGTTGAAGGCAATACTCATCTAGCATTCCGAAAATCCTAGGGCCCTTAAGAATTTCACTAAATCTTTTCTGCATGTACTCTATAAATGGAAAAACAAAGCCTGGATGATGCCACATTTGTTTACAACATGGTTTACTGATATTTTAAGCCCACTGTTGAGACCTACTGCTCAGAAAAAAAAAAAAAAAGATTCTTTTCAACATATTACTGCTCATTGACAATGCACCTGGTAACCCACGAACTCTGATGAAGATGTACAAGGAGATTAATGTTGTTTTCATAACTGCTAACACAACATCCAACAACATTACAACAAAGACCCAAAAAACAAGTGAATTGATTATATATGACAATCTAGGAGCCCTGAACATCAAAGACAAAGTTGAGGAATCAGACTGAGCAGCAGGGGGAGGGAGAGACCATTAAGAAGCAGTGAAGAGTTGCCAGACCTGATCTGGCCAGTACCAGCACCCTGCAGGCGAGATCGGCTGGTGGGAGTGGTGAGGCAAGCAGTGGTACTCGGGATGCATTTTCCACATCGGGAGAGACCAAGCAATGGAGAGTCAGCTCAAACCTCCAGAATCAGCAAGAAACAACACTTGATCAGTGAAAGATAAGTACAAGCGTCTAACCTACCAGGCGGATCAAAAAAAAAAAAAACCCTACTTTTGGGAACTACCTCTCTCCATTTACCTGTTCTCTCCCTACTCTGCTCTGGTTCAGGTCTGGCTTCAGAAAGTGCTGCACTCCCTGAGCAGGAAGTAGGATCCGTCATGTGCCCTGAGCGATTCTCTCAGCTTTGGAGAAGGAACAAATTAACAAACAGGGAAAAGTAATCTGCCAGCTCCCCTAAGTCAGGAATTCAGGGCAGGCACAGCATGTTTGCCTAGGCACAGGCATAAGGGGTCAACGGGCTTTGAATGCCTTTCACGCCTGTGTAGACCTGTGTGGGCCCATTTCAACAGCGTAGGCCCTCATTAGCACAATATAACAGGGTATATACTTAAAGCCTATTTTCATCTGTATTTGCTATAAGGGGGGGGATGTCAGATTCATGATATTTGGCACTGCCTTGCCCATTAATCAGGGTCCTCACCTACCCACATCAGGGACCTGAGGACTGGTGACTCCACCCACTCCACCAAGCCACCCTTGACAGGAGTCCAAGAATAAGTGGTGACACCCATTCCTTACAGCCAACAGCATTGGGTGCCTATAGTCCAGCTGCAAAACCCACCTACCTATGTGCTCTAGGGAACAGGGACATACTTTCCACACAGACACTTAGGGGCAGCAGTCAGCCCCCTGCCTTGATCAGCACATGACCCCCTACTGTAGCCAGATACCTGTGTGTACTCCAATAATCCCTGCTTGTCTAGGACTGCAGGAGAGAGCCTGCACCATACACTTGGTGACCGACAACATGGACACCTGAGCTGAATCCACACAAGAAAAGTAAACTGACTCTTGGGCTCACATACCTAGTAACAGCTCTAGCCACCTGGAGACAGGACATGAGAGCTTCAAAGATGCCAAAAATCAAACTAGCTCACATAAGCAGCCTATCTGGGCATATCAAAACAGAACAAGAAGTGAGGACACAGTAAGAAAACATACAATAAATAAATGTAATAACTTATTGATGCCTCAGAGAAAACAGTCAATATCAAATCACATAAAGAGGCAGACCAAATATGGAGAGCATTATGCTGAGTGAATTTAGTCAGGCACAGAAGGACAAATATTGTATGAGACCACTATTATAAGAACTCAAGAAAAGATTTAAACACAGAAGAAAACATTCTCTGATAGTTACAAGGCTGGGGAGGGAGAGTGAGGGTTATTCACTAACTAGATAGTAGACAAGAATTATCTTAGGTGAAGGGAAGGACAGCACACACTACAGGGGATATCAGCACAAAGGGACCAAACAAAAGCTAAGAAGTTTCCTGAATACAATCAAACATTTTGAGGGACAGAGTAGCAGGGGTGGGGGTCTGGGTACCATGCTTTCAGGGGACATCTAGGTCAATCAGCATAACAAAGTTCATTAAGAAAATGTTCTGCATCCTACTTTGGTGAGTGGTGTCTGGGGTCTTAAAAGCCAGCAAGCAGCCATCTAAGATGCATCCATTGGTCCCAACCACCTGGAGTAAAGGAGAATGAAGAACACCAAAGACACAAGGAAAGTATTAGCCCAAGAGACAGAAAGGCCACATAAACCAGAGACTTCATCAGCTTGAGGCCAGAAGAACTAGACGGTGTCTTGGCTACCACCAATGACCACCCTGACAAGGAACACAACAGAGAGTCCCTGATGAAGTGGGGGAAGGATAGGGTGCAGAACTCAGATTCTAATAAGAAGACCAGACTTAATAGTCTGACTGAGACTGGAGGAATCCCAGAAAGCATGGTCCCTGGACTCTCCGTCAACCCAGAACTAAAACAATTCCTGAGGCCAACTCTTCAGACAAAGATCAGACTGGACTGTGGGACATAAAATGATACTCGTGAACAGTGTACTTCTTAGCTCAAGTAGATACATGAGACTAAATGGGCAGCTTCTGTCCAGAGGTGAGATGAAAAGGCAGAGAGGGTTAGGAGCTGGTTGAAAGGACATGGGAAATCCTGAGTGGAAAGGAGGAGTGTGCTGTCATAGCATAGGGAGGGCAGTTAGGGTCACATAACAATGTATTTACAAATTTTTGTATGACAGACTAACTTGAATTGTAAACTTTCACTTAAACTACAACAATAAAAAAAAAAAGAGGAAGACCATGATGGCTTCAGAAAGCCATCAAAACAAAAAATCAAAGAACCTTCCAGAGGAAGAGAACTTCTTGGAATTACTGGATGTAGAATTCAAAAGACTAATATACAGAATGCTTCCAGAAATCAGGAAGGAGATCATGCAAAAAGTAGAACAAGCCAAGGAACATACAGAGAAAGCAATACAGGAACTTAAGAAGGTTATTCAAGAGCATAATGACAAAGTTAACAGGCAGCAAGAATCCATAGAGAGACAGCAAACAGAAATCCAAAAGATTAACAATAAAATTTCAGAATTAGACTACTCAATAGAAAGTCATAGGAGCAGAATTGAAGCAATGCAAGTCAGAATTGGTGAGATTGAAGAAAAAGCACTTGATACTAACTTATCTGAGGAAAAATCAGATAAGAGAATTTTTTTTCAATGAAGAAAGTCTAAGAATTATGTGGTACTCTGTCAAGAGGAATAACCTACAAGTGACTGGAGTACAAAAAGGGGGGATATCAGAGAACACAGAGAGAATTGCTGAAGATTTATTGCCAGAAAACTTCCCTGATATTATGAAAGATGAAAAGATATCTATCCAAGAAGCCCAACAAACCCCACACAAAGTAGATCCCAAAAGAAAGTCACCAAGACGTGTTATAATAAAACTTGCCAAAAGCAAAGATAAAGTGAGAATTTTAACAGCGGCTAGACATAAACCAAAAGTTACCTCCAAAGGAGACTCAGTAAGGCTAAGTTTGGACTACTCAGCAGAAACCATGCAGGCAATAGGTAATGGGATGACATATATAAAGCCTTGAGAGAAAAAATGGCCAGCCAAGAAGTATATATCCAGCAAAACTGTCTCTCAAATACAATGGTGAAATTAGGGCATTTCCAGATAAACAGAAGTTCAGAGAATTTGCAAAAACCAAACCAAAATTCAAGAAATAATAAAGGGAGTCCTCCAGTTAGAAAATCAATAACATCAGATAACAACCCAAGATTAGAACACAGGACAGAGCAACAAGATATCAACCCAGATAGGGAAGTCACAAAAATAAATCAAAGGTAAAACACTGAAAATAGGGAAACAGAGACGTCAATATAGAAAAGGTGACAACATTAAAATAAAAAAGAAGGACTGAAAAATGTAGTCATAGATCTTCCATATGGAGAGGAAGTCAAGGCAATATAAAGAAATAAAAGACTGGTTTAAACTTAGAAAAATAAGGGTAAATATTAAGGTAACCAAAAAGGAAAGTAACAATCCTACACATCAAAATAAAAAACAAGAAAAACACAAAGACTCACCAAATACAAAATCAACAACAAGGAAAAAGACAAAAAGAAAATACATAAAGAAAAACGACACAGCACAGAAAATTAAGCGGAACAAAGAAACTGTAAATGACACACAAAAAAATCCATCAAAATGACAGCACTAAACTCATATCTATCAATAATTATGCTGAACATAAATGGACTAAATGCACCAATAAAGAGACAGAGAGTGGCAGATTGGATTAAAAAAATGATCCATCTATATGTTGCCTACAAGAGACACCTTAAAAACACAAACAAACTAAAACTTAAAGGATGGGAAAAAATGTATCAAGCAAACAACACTCAAAAAAGAGCAGGAGTGGCAATATTAATCTCTGACAAAATAGACTTTAAAGCAAAATCCACCACAAAGGATAAGGAAGGACATTCTATAATGATTAAAGAGTCAATACACCAGGAGAACTTAACTATAATAAATATTTACACACCCAATGACAGGGCTCCAAAATATATAAAACAAAGTCTAACAGCATTGAAAAGAGAAACAGACAGCTCCACAATAATAGTAGGAGACTTCAACACACCATTTTTGGTGAAGGACAGAACATCCAGAAAGAAGCTCAATAAAGACACGGAAGATCTAAATGTGATAGACATAGACATTTAGATCTCATAGACATATACATAACACTCCACTCAACAGCAGCCAAGTATACTTTCTTTTCCAACGCACATAGAATATTCTCCAGAATACACCACATGTTAGGCCACAATGCAAGCCTTAACAGAATCCAAAACACTGAAATATTACAAAGCATCTTTTCTGACCATAAAGCCATTAAAGTAGAAATCCATAACAGGGAAAGCAAGGAAAAAAAAATCAAATACAAGGAAACTGAACAACACCTTGCTTAAAAACTACTGGGTTATAGAAGAAATTAAGGATGGAATAAATAAACTCATAGAATCAAACGAGAATGAAAACACATCCTACCAGAATCTTTGGGGCACAGCAAAAGCAGTGCTCAAAGGTCAATTTATACAGATAAATGCACACATGCAAAAAGAAGAAAGGACCAGAATGAAAACATTAACCCTACAACTGGAACAAGTAGAAAGAGAGCAGAAAAAGAAGCCCTCAGGTGCCAGAAGAAAGGAAATAATAAGAAATAGGGCAGAATTAAATGAAATAGAGTGTACAAAAACAATTGAAAGAGTTAACAAAACCAAAAGCTGATTCTTTGAAAAGATCAACAAAATTGATATACCATTGGCCAAACTGACAAAAGAAAAACAGAAGAGGAAGCAAATAACCTGAATAAAAAATGAGATGGGCAATATCACAACAGACCCAACTAAAATTAAAAGAATCATAACAGAATACTATGAAAAATTATACTACCACAAATTTGAAAACCTAGAGGAAATGGAAAAATTTCTACAAACACACTACTTACCTAAACTAACACAAACCGAGGTAGAACAACTAAATAAACCTATAACAAAAGAAGAGATTGAAAAGGTAATTTAAAAACTCCCAACAAAAAGCCCTGGCCCTGATGGCTTCACTGGAGAAGTCTACCAAATTTTAGAGAAGAGTTAAAACCACTACTACTAAAGGTATTTCATTCTGTGAAGCCAGCATAACCCTAATACCAAAACCAGGTAAAGACATCACAAAAAAAGAAAATTACAGACCAATATCCCTCATGAACATTGACACAAAAATCCTCAACAAAATTCTAGCCAATAGAATTCAGCAACATGTCAAAAAAATAATTCACCGTGACCAGGTGGGATTCATATCAGGTATGCAAGGATGGTTCAACATTAGACAAACAATTAATGTAATCCATCACATAACAAAAACAAAAGACAGGAACCACACACGTATCTTATCAATTGATGCAAAAAGGCATTTGACAAAGTCCAACACAGATTCATGATAAAATCTCTCAGCAAAATAGGAATAGAAGAGAAATTCCTCAACATAATTAAGGGCATTTCTACAAAGCCAACAGCCAACATTATCCTCAATGGAGAGAGTCTGAAAGCATTCCCCCTGAGAATGGGAACCAGACAAGGATGCCCGTTACCACCACTTCTATTCAACATTGTGCTGGAGGTCCTAGCCCGAGCAATTAGGCTAGCAAAAGAAATAAAGGGCATCCAAATGGGTAAGAAAGAAGTAAAAGTATCCCTACTTGCAGATCTTATACACGGAAAACCCCAAAGAATCCACACGAAAACTAGCATATTTCAGCAAAGTATTAGGATACAAGATAAACATGCAAAAATCAGTTGGATTCTTTTACACCAACAAAGGGAACTTCGAAGAGGAAATCACCAAATCAATACCATTTACAATAACCCTAACAAGATAAAATACTTAGGAATAAACTCTAACCAGAGATATGAAAGACCTATACAAAGAAAACTACAAGACACTACTGCAAGAAACCAAAAAAGAGCTGCTTAAGTGGAAAAACATACGTTGCTCATGGATAGGAAGACTCAACATTGTGAAAATGTCAACTCTACCCAAAGGAATCTACAGAGACAACACTATCCCGACCCACATTCCAACGGCATTTTTCAATGAGGTAGAGAAACAAATCACCAACTTTATATGGAAAGGGCAGAGGCCCCAGATAAGTAAAGTATTACTGAAGAAGAACAAAATGGGAGGCCTCACACTACCTGATATTAGAACCTATTATACCACCACAGTAGTCAAAACAGCTTGGTACTGGTACAACAACAGACACACAGACCAATGGAACAGAATTGAGAATTGAGATGTAAATTCATCCAACTATGAGCAGCTGATATTTGACAAAGTCCCAAAGTCCGTTAATTGGGGAAAAGATAGTCTCTTTAACAAATGGTGCTGGCATAATTGGATACCCATCTGCAAAAAAATGAAACAAGACCCATACTTCACTCCATGCACAAAAACTAACTCAAAATGGATCAAAGACTTAAATATCAAATTGAAAACGATGAAGATCATGGAAGAAAAAATAGGGGCAACGCTAGAAGCCCTAATACATGGCAACAATAGAATACAAAACATCACTAACAATGCACAAACACCAGAAGAGAATCTACATAACTGGGAGCTCCTAAAAATCAAACACTTATGCTCATCAAAAGACTTCACCAAAAGAGTCAAAAGACAAACTACAGACTGGGAAAACATTTTTGGCTACGACAAATCTGGTCAGTGTCTAATATCTAAAGTCTACAAGATACTGCAAAACCTCAACAACAAAAAGACAAATAACCCAGCTAAAAAATGGACAAAGGATATGGACAGGCACTTCACCAGAGAACATATTCAGGTGCTAACAGATACATGAGGAAATGCTCACGATCATTAGCCATTTGAGAAATGCAAATCAAAACTACAGTGAGATACCATCTCACCCCAACAAGGCTAACATTAATCCAAAAAACACAAAATAATAAATGTTGGAGAGGTTATGGAGAGACTGAAACACTTATACACTGTTGGTGGGAATGTAAAATGGTACAATCTCTTTGGAAATTGATTTGGCACTTCCTTAAAAAGCTAGAAAAAGAAGTACCATACGATCCAGCAATCCCACTCTTTGGAATATATCCTAGAGAATTAAGAGCCATCACTCTAATAGATATATGCACACCCATGTTCATTGCAGCATTGTTCACAGTAGCAAAAAGATAGAAACAACCTAGGTACCCATCAGTGGACAAATGGATAAACAAATTATGGTATATTCACACAATGGAATACTATGCAACAGTAAAGAACAGTGAGGAATCCACAAAACATCTCATAACATGGATGAATCTGGAAGGCATTATGCTGAGTGAAATTAGTCAATCGCAAAAGGACATATATTGTATGAGACCACTATTATAAGAATTCAAGAAAAGGTTTAAACACAGAAGAAAACATTCTTTGATGGTTATGAGGGTGGGGAGGGAGGGAGAGGGGTATTCGCTGACTAGATAGTAGACAACAATTAGGTAAAGGGAAGGACAACACACAATACAGGGGAAGTCAGCACCACTGGACTAAACCAAAAACTAAGAAGTTTCCTGAACACAACCAAACACTTCGAGGATCAGTGTAGCAAGGGCAGGGGTCTGGGGACCATGGTTTCAGGGGACATTTAGGTCAATTGGCATAACAAAATTTATTAAGAAAATGTTCTTCATCCCACTTTGGTAAGTGGCATCTGGGGTCTTAAAAGCTAGCAAGCCACCATCTAAGATGCATCAATTGGTCCAAACCCACCTGGAGCAAAGAAGAATGAAGAACACCAAAGACACAAGGAAAATATTAGCCCAAGAGACAAAAGGGGCCACATAAACCAGAGACTCCATCAGCCTGAGACCAGGAGAACTAGATAGCGGGCAGCTACCACCAATGACTACCCTGACAGGGAACACAACAGAGAATCCCAAGAATCCCTGATGGATCCAGAGAAGAATGTGGAGCAGACCTCAAATTCTAGGAAAAAGACCAGACTTAATGGTCTGACTGAGACTGGAGAAACCCCCGAAGACATGGCCCTCAGACTCTCTGTTAATCCAGAACTAAAACCATTCCTGAGGCCAACTCTTCAGACAAAGATTAGACTGGACTATAAAACATAAAATAATACTCATGAAGAGTGTGCTTCCTAGTTCAAGCAGATACATGAGACCAAATGGGCAGCTCCTGTCTGGAGGCAGGATGAGAAGGCAGGAATGGACAGGAGGCTGGTTGGATGGACACAGGAAACCCAGGGTGGAAAGGGGGATCATGCTGTCACATTATAGGGATTGCAACTAGTGGCACATAACAATATGTATATAAATTTTTGTATGAGAGACTGACTTGAATTGTAAACTTTCCCTTAAAGCACAATTAAAAAAAAAAAAAAAAGAACATTCATGATTCATGGGATGAGGTCAAAACATCAACATTAACAGGAGTTTGGAAGAAATTAATTCCAACCCTCATGGCTGAGTTTGAGGGGTTCAAGAGTTCAGCAGAGGAAGTAACTACAGATGTAGTGGAAATAGCAAGAGAAGTAGAATTAAAAGTGGAACCTGAAGATGTGACTGAATTGCTGCAATCTCATGATAAAACTTTAACAGGTGTCATGGATTGAATTAAGTCCCCCCAAAACATGTGTGCATTAATTTGGCTGGGCCATGACTCCCAGTATTGTGTGGTTGTCCTCCATTTTGTGATTGTAATTTTATGTTAAAGAGAATTAGGGTGGGATTGTAACACCCTTACTAAGGTCACATCCCTGATCCAATGTAAAGGAGTTTCTTTTTTATCTTTCAAGAGATAAAAAGGAAAGGGAAGCAAGCAGAGAATTGGAGACCTTATACCACCAAGACAGCAATGCCAGGAGCAGAGTGCGTCCTTTGTACCCAGGATCCCTGCTTGGAGCAGCGCCTAGTCCGGGGGAACATTGATCAGAAGGCCGATAGAAAAAGAAAGCCTTCTCCTGGAGCTGACGCCCTGAATTTGGACTTTCAGCCTACTGTACTGCGAGGAAATAAATTTCTCTTTGTTAAAGCCATCCACCTGTGGTATTTCTGTTATAGCAGCACTAGAAACCTAAGACAACTGGTGAGGAGTTGCTTATCATGAATGAGCAAAGAAAGTCATTTATTAAGATGGGATCTACTCCTGGTGAAGATGCTGTGAACATTGTTGAAATGACGGCAAAAGATTTGGAATATTACATAAACTTAGTTGGGCAAGGCAAGGTTTGAGGGGGTTAATTCCAATTTTAAAGAAGTTCTACTGTGAGTAAATACTGTCAAACAGCATCTCATGCTACCAAGAAATCTTTCTTGAAAGGGAGAGTCAATCGATGCAGCAAAATTCATTGTTGTCTTATTTTAAGAAATTGCCACAGCCACCCCGACCTTCAGCAACTACCACCCTGATCAGTTAGCAGCCATCAACACCGAGGAGAGCTCCTCCAGCAGTAAAAAGACTATGACTTGCTGAAGGCTCAGATGATGGTTAGCATTTTTAGCAATAAAGTATCTTTTAATTAAGGTATGTACATTGTTGTTTTAGACATAATGCTATTGCTACAGTAGAGTGTAAACATAACTTTTATATGCACTGGGAACTGAAAAAAAAAGTGTGAATTGCTTTATTATGATATTTGCTTTATTCTAGTGATCTAGAACCGGACTTGCAATATCTCTGAGGTATGCCTATAGATTGCTTCGGGTAGTATTGACATTTCCACAATGTTAAGTCTTCCTATCCATGAGCATGGTATGTTTTCCAGTTAAGTAGGTCTCTTTTGGTTTCTTGCAGTAGTGTTTTGTAATTTTCTTTGCATAAGTGTTTTATGTCCCTTGTTAGATTTATTTCTAAGTATTTTATCTTTTTGAGGGCTGTTGTAAATGGGTATTGTTTTCCTAATTTCCTTTTCAGTGTTCTAATTGTTAGTGTAGAGGAATCCAATTGATTTTTGTATGTTGTTCTTGTACCCTGTCAGTTTGCTGAATCCTTCTATTAGTTCCAGTAGCTTTCTTGTGGAGTCTCTGGGATTTTCTACATATATGAGCATGTCATCTGTGAGTAGTTTTACTTCTTCCTTACGAATTTAGATGCCCTTTATTGCCTCATTGCTCTAGCAAGGACTTCCAGTACAGTATTGAATAAGAGTGAAGATAAGGGCATTCTTGTCTGGTTTCTGTTCTCAAGGGGAGTGCTTTCAGTCTCTCTCCATTAAGAAAAATGCTGGCTGTTGGTTTTGTATATGTGCCTTTAATTATGTTGAGGAATTTCCCTTCTATTCCTATTTTACTGAGAGCTTTTATCAGGAATGGGTGTTGGACTTTATCAAATGACTTTTCGGCATTGGTTGAGATGATCATATGATTCTTATCCTTTGTTTTATTTATATAGTGGATTATGTTGATTTTCTAATGTTGAACCATCCTTACATACCTGGTATGAAGTCCACTTAGTTGTTATGTATTATTATTTTTTTTTATATGCTGTTGAATTATATTCGCTAGAATTTTTTTTTTTTTTTAGAATTTCTGCTTTTATATTCATTAGGGATATTTGTATGTAATTTTCTTTCTTAGTGATGTCTTTGCCTGGCTTTGGTATTAGGTTTATGCTGGTTTCACAGAATGAATTAGGGAGTATTCCTTCCTTTTCTATGCTCTGGAATAGTTTGAGTAGGATTGGCGTCAACTTTTCTCTGAATGTTTGATAGAATTCTCCAGTGAAGCCATCTGGGCCATGGCTTTTTTTGTTAGTGGGAATTTTTTTTAATGGCTTCTTCAATTTCTTCTTTTGTTATGGGTCTGTTCAGATCTTGCACTTCAGTTTGCTTTAGTTTGGTTAAGTAGTGTGTTTCTAGAAATTTGTCCATTTCTTCTAGGTTTTCAAATTTGTTGGAGTATAATTTCTCATTCATCATATTTTCTTAAAAATCCACCACAACAAATAGGAAGGAAATCCACCAATTAATCTAATTGCTATAAATGTTTTTATTCATTTAGACAAATCTGAGGCAGAAATTCAACTTTTGGGCTCCCATGATCAGCAGGTCAGAGAGAATCCTTTTTATCCACCGAAGATGTCAGATCCCTGGGCGGCACAAGCAGTTTACATTCAACTGCTAACCTAAAGGTTGGAGGTTCGAACCCACCCATCAGGTTTGTGGAAGAAAGGTACAGCAATCTGCTTCTATAAAGATCAAAGCCAAAAAAAACCCATGGAGCAGTTCTACTCTGTAACACTTGGGTTGCCATAAGTCGGAAGTGTCTCGACAGCAATGGGTTACTTGGAAGATACAGGAGCTCTCAGGATGAGGGAAGACTTTCTGCCTTTAGTGGGTTTTTAGAAATCGGGGCAGTATTTTTGTCTATGGACCAAATGCAGTTGTCCTGGAGGCAAAGAGCTTCCTTTTGTTGAAATGCTCTTCTTCTGAAGAACCAGTCAGAAACCAATTACAAAAATGTTTCCATTTAATGGTGAAGCAGCTGTGCATAGGCGAAAGGGGAGGGCTATAGCTTATAAAGTTCATTCCTTTATTAGAAGATGTGGAGAGAAAAAAAGATGCTAACCTTGGCTTTGGACTGACCAACATTCCAGTCCTGACCCAACTACTTACTGGCTGTGTGATCCAGGAAAATTTACTTAGCTTTTTCCGTCTGTTTCCTTCTCTCTAATGAAAACCAGTTGGCATCAAGTTGACTCCAACTCATGGCGCCCCTACGTGTGTCAGAGTAGAACTGCACTCCATGGGGCTTTCAATGGCTGATTTTTCAGAAGTAGATCAGCAGGCCTTTCTACCGAGGCACTTCTGGATGGACTCAAACCTCCAACCTTTCAGTTATCAGCCAAGCATGTTAACCATACACCAGCCAAGGACTCCATCTTAGTGAGGAAGTACCTTATAGAGAGTGTGGTATGAGGATTAATCAGCCTTGTGTTACGAGTTGAATTGTGTTCCCAAAAATGATACATTGATGTCCTAACCTTTGGTGCCAGTGAACATGTTCTTATTTGGAAACAAGGTCTTTGAAAGGCAGGTCCTGTGTTGGGAATTCAAGCTCAGACACCAGGCCCTGGGCAGTGCCAGCCTATGTGGAATGGACACCTGGTACCCCACCCACCCACCCTGGGTGTAGCCCTAAGGCCCTGCTCAGAGAGGCAGGAGCACCCCAGCCAGCTGAGCAGATTTCCACAGACCAGGGCTTCCTCCTTCTTCCAGGGAGGGGTGCCTGTACACCCTCCTTCTTCCCTTCACCCATCAAGCCCCCCCCAACCTTCCTGCCTCTGCACACCATCCAGCATCCTACACCCTCCTGCTTTTTCTCACCCCACCAAGCCCCCCCACACCCTCCTGCTCCCCCCACCCTTCCCAGCCCCTCACACCCTCCCCATATCTCCACATCCCACCTGCCTGTAAAATCCTGCTGCTTCTCCTCACTCCACCCTGCCTCCCACACACTGCCTATCATCTCGTCACCCTTTCAGGCCCCTACACCCTCCTGCTTCTCCTCACCCCATCCAGCCCCCCACTCCCACCCTACCCCTTTTTGCCCCACGCAGCAATCTCAGGGCCTTAGATATTGGGGAGACTGAGCTCCCCCCACCCACCCCTTTTAATCCTCAATTGGATGGGGACTTCCCGGCCACCCACAAAGACCCAGTGTGGGAAAAAATGGTGGAGACTCACAGCAGCAACAGGGTGCCACAGGCTACCAGGAGTGCCCAGGTCTCTGCCCCAAGGCTGGGTAGAAGGGTCATGCCAGGCTTGGGTCTGGGCCTCCAGCTGCAGAAGGGCAGGTCTGCAGGGCAGCTGTGTGGGTTTTGTTTACTTGGCTGCAGGTCACACGATGGCCTGCTGGGAAGCTTCTTGCGCAATCTCCCTTTCTAACAGGAAGAGGAGGTTTGGGCACCCACTGATTTCCTGTGATGACACGTGTTTTTGTTTCAGAATGCTGGGCTAGTCCCAAAGCAGGTGACCCCAAGATCACTAGCAGGGCCACCTGCAAGGCAGGACAACCTCCGAGTCCTCAGATCTGCTCCCCAGCTAGTCTGGGAGTTCAACATGCAGGTGACACGGCCCCGAGGCCAGCAATGCAGCTCCATCTGTCTCCTGGTTGGCACAAGCTCAAGTGCACTTGGGATGGGAGTCTTGCTTTCTGATAAAGAACCGCTCTCCCTGCAGCCCCCAGAGAACAGGACCATCCCCGGCATTGGTCCTGTGTTTGCCCCTGTGCCTCCTGTCCAAGTCCTCCTCTTGCTTTCTGACTCCTTCTCTCCCTTGAGAGGAGAAAAAAGATGCTAGCCTTGGCCTAAGACCAAGCAACATTCCAGTCCAGTCCGAACCAGCCACTTACTGGGGTGTGATCTTGGGAAATTTACTAGCTCTTTGCATCTGTTTTCTTGTCTCTAATGAAAACCAGTTATCATCCAAACAAGTCTGACTCGTGGTGTCTCCACGTGTGTCAGAGTAGAACTGCCCTCCATAGGGTTTTCAGAGGCTCCCAGGCCTTTATTTTGAAGCACCTCCAGGTGGACTCGAAACTCCAACCTTTCAGTTCTCTTCCTTTGGTGCCACCATGGGTTCACGTGGTAAAGACAAGATTCTGTGGTACGGGCATTCTACAGTCGGTTTAACCAACCACCTACTGAGGGACATTTTGATTGTTTCATATTTTAGCTATTACAAATAAAGCTGCTGTGAACCATTGTTTGCAGGTTTGGGGGCAGACATAATTTTTCCTCATTGGGATAAATGTCCAGGGTCCTATGGTAAGTGCATATTTAGGTTACTTCTTTGTTGTTTCTGTTTTTGTAGTTCAAACTTCACATTAACTTTATTATAGCATTCCATTTTTTCTCACCTGAGAACTGTCTTTTTTTTTTTTTTAAATAATACTTTATTGCATTTTCAGTGAAGATTTACACAGCAGTTTAGATTCCCATTCAGAAATCCCCCGGGGAAATTTTGCGTGGCCTGTTTGACTTCAGTCTTGTTTCCGTCACCCCTCGTGTCTGGAGCAAGCAAGTCCCCAAATCTCCAGTGCTCAGTGTTCTCCAAAATGTTCCCTCCCTCAGAGGGAGGCGACTGGACTCTCACCTGCAAACTCCGTGGCACTATGGGGTGAGCGGTTCTTTTTTCTTGAAATGGTCCACTTGGGGACCCCATGGAATTCTCTGGACCCACAAAGCCAGCAGGCTCATGATGCCATCTGGTTGGAGAATCAGACAAAAACAGAAGCCTGTTTTAGGTGCCCCAGAAATATGAATTTTTTATTAAAATATTGGAGTCTGGATCAAGTTCAACCTATAATGTAGTGGTTTGCTTAATGACTGCCAAAGATTGTCTTATCTGAGAAGTAGGACATTTTAAGATCACAGAAAACAAAATTAACAGCTTGAAATTTTTGCCCATGCCGCCCGTTAATTGAGTTAAACCATTAAAGGGAAAGAATTTTTGGCAAATACTGAGGTTGTACAAGCAAAGCCATGGACATGTTCAAAGCATTTTAAACTACGTGTCTGGTGAACCAATCATTTTAGAAAAATGGGTTGTTTGATTGTAAGGTTTGAAAAACCTTCTGTGGCTCCCAGATGAACTATCTGAAAATCGTTCCACTTCATGGCAAAATCAAACCTCTAAAACTTTATTGTGGAACGATCCAAATGTCCATCAACAGAGGAATGGATAAACACAATGTGGTCCATCCATACAATGGGATATTACTCAACCATAAAGAGAAATGGAATTCTGGTACGTGCTACAACATAAATGAACCCTGAAAACACGAGGCTGAGTGGAATAAGTCAGACACATATGAGAAAAACATTGTATGATCTTGCTTATATGAAATACAGAATAGGAAAATGTATACAGACAAAAAGATTAGTGGTTACCAGGGGCAGGGGGAATGGGGAAATGAGGGGTGTGATGGTTAAGATTGTGTGTTATCTTGGCTGAGCCATGACTCTCAGTGTTTTGGCAGTAGTCTAACATTGTGATCACTTCCCTGTTGCAATTTGATATGTGATCAACTCCATGATGGGACCTACTTGGTACCAGCAGGGACAGGGCCTGTGGCAGCTCAAGGCCCCCTCAGCCTTCACCACTCCTCCCTCCACCACCTAGCTCTTCCTGCTCGCCTTGCCAGGGCTTTTGCTTGTTCTAGATCCTGCAACTGGCTCCTTCTGGTCTGACCTCCGGTTCTTGGGACTTGAACTGTAGCTTACCTGCAGTCTGGACTGTCGACTTTGAGATTTGTCAATCTTCACAGCCTGCAATAGCCCTGCTCTCTGGCCTGCTGATCCTGGGTTCCCCAGCCCCTGCAGCTACGTGAATCAGGAGAATCCTCTTTCCTGCCCCACGGACTTGGGACGTTACAGCCTCTAAAAACCACATGAGCCATTTCCTTGATATAAATCTTTCTCTCTATATATATATGTATATAAATACACTTTACTGGTTTTGCTTCTCTAGAGAACCCAGCCTAAGACAGCAGCCAAACTCTTAACCACTGTACCACCAGGGCTTCACATCTACCATAAACCAAAAAAGCAAACCTGTTGCTGCGGAGTTGATTCGGACTCACAGTGACCCTATAGGACAGAGCAGAACTACCCCATAGAGTTTCCAAGGAGCACCTGGTGGATTCAAACTGCCAACCTTGTGGTTAGCAGCTGTAGCACTTAACCACTATGTCACCAGAGTTTCCTCATCTACCATAGCGTATGGTAAATAATGGAACTCAATACTGGTTGAATGAAAACGGATACAGCTTTCTTCTTATTTTGTGCTATATTAATCCTTCTCTTGTACATTTCATTAACATTGGTTAGCTGTGAGTGATTGGACATCCTGGGTTTGGAGTTCTGCAAACCTGAGGACCAGGGCTAAGCGATCCATCTGGCAGAAAGAGCCATCTGGCCTCTTTCTTTAATATCTCTGTTCAGACACAGAGCAAATGATGGTCAGGGTAACTGTGTGAAGAAAGTTGAGGAATGGTCCTCCTACATCAATTTTTCAGATAACTATACATAGGCTCAAAGAGGCTAGAAGTAAAATTAATCTCAATCATAAATGAGCGATTTGTTTTGTTCTATTGTTTTTTAAAAGTTTGTTCCTCAGCACATTATTCCTGGGAAAGATGTAGAAAAAAAGAATTATATGATCAAATATGTTTGGAAACACTGCATGCTATTTCTTCCTCAGAGATTCACACAGCCTGTTAGCATATTAAGGACTCTTAGTTAAATTGTACTTAAGAGGACTGTTTAATTTTTACTAAATCTAGTATTACCAACTGTGTTTGACCAGAGAAACTTATCCTATAGCATCTCTTACAATCTAGTACAGTGAATAGCCTGTTGAAAATACTGCAGTAAATGTTCATTTGTTAACATCAATAACCCAATCAGCACTGCTGAGTGGAAATCAAATTCAATTTTTGTTACAAAAGTACATTATCACTAGTCCATTGGAACATTGGCCTAAATGACTCTTGAATAAATTGATGGGAGGGGGTTATTGTTTACAGAGCACTGAGTTTCTGTTGGGGGTGACGATAAAGTTTCGGAAGCAAATAGGGGTGATGGTTGCACAACCTTGCGGATATAATCAATGCCACTTTAAAATCGTTAAAATGGTAAATTTTGTTATATATATTTTACCACAATTGTGAAAAAATAACTTAATTGTGAACTTAACAGAAATTGGCAGCAACCATGTCAAATTTTACTCCTCTTAGGAAGTACTGCAAGACTTTGCCACCAGCCTGGAGACCAGTCCTTGCTTTGGCATTTTTCTTAGCACTTGAGTCTCATTAATGCTATGGTACTAACCAGGGTGAACAAGACCATCGAGGCTTTGGAGAGTCACCACTGCAGTCACCTTAGAATCACACAGTGGGGGCGGTGGGGGCTCCATGGCTCCCTGAAACTTGTCAGCTCAGTACAGTCAGGTGCTTTCCGCAGTCAACCCTTTGTTGTTGCCGGTTACCATTGAGTTGACTCCACATCATGGCACCCACATGTGCATCAGAGCAGAACTGTGCTCCATGGGGTTTTCAATGGCTGATCTTTCGAAGCAGATCAACAGGCCTTTCTTCCAAGGTGACTCTGGGTTGACTCGAATCTCCAACCTTTCAGTCCGCAGCCGAGCACATTAACCATTTGCACTACCCCATGACTCTGGTAAACCCTTTGGCCCCTTGATAACTGGCGTCTCTGTGTACAATGAAGTAATGGCCCTACATCAGTTGGGGGCAATAGGGATGACTCATTGCCTGTCACTCAGGGTTGGGAGGAGGTCGTGGTGGGGGAGGGGACATGCAGAGAAAGGAGGAAACCAGCTTTATGTTATCCTTTACCTGAGTCAATCCCAAATATTTCTGTTGGGTGAGTGCAGCCATGCTGACCTACAAAGCAGGGCTCCTGCCTGGCAGGGCCATTTAAAATGAGTCCATGGTTTTCATGTGGCATTTTGCCCTGGGGATGCCTCCTTTGTGGAAAGCAGACCAGCTGGCGGTGGAAGGCTACAACTGAAGAACACTGTGAACTGGTCCTCCCCTGAACTGTTGAATCTTTGATGCTGGAGACAACCGTCTCAGCCTTGGTGCTAGGGGAGGATGGTGGTTGGGATCCTCCCAAGAAGAAATCAGCATTGAAACAGGGCCTTTAAGCAAATCTGCCAGCCTCTTCCCCTTTCTTATTCAGGGAGAACGAAGTGCCGATTCAGAATCCCAGAGGTAATATTAAGGAAACAAATGCTAGTGGCGTAGTGGTTAAGAGCTATGGCTGCTAACCAAAAGGTTGGTGGTTCTAATCCACTAGGCGCTCCTTGGAATACCCTGTGCTATAAGGTCACTATGAGTCGGAATCAACTCCACGGCAACGGGTTTGTGGTTTTTTTTTTTGTTTGTTTTTTTTTTTGGTCTCCAATCTAGGAGTCCCTGGGTGGCACAAATGGTTAAGTGCTGGGCTACTAACTGGAAGGTTGGCAGTTCAAACATACCACCAAGAGGTGCCTCCAAAGAAAGGCCTGGTGATCTACTTCTCAAAGGTCACAACCATGAAAACACTACAGAGGCAGTTCTTCTCTGACACACATGGGGTTGCCATGAATCAGAAGTGACTCCACGGCAGCTGGTTTGAGTTTTTTTTTTTTTCCTTTCCGCTTCATCCACCAAAATTCAGCTGAAATTCTCTTCTAACTCATTTTTCCTTCTTGTGTGGGTTTTCTTCTCCAGTTGTCATTTAAGACGATAATGGGGATGTCTTTTCTCTGTGAGAAATGGTCGCATTTTGAAAGTTCTTCCATTAACTTTTCAATAACAATAATAATAATGGCAAGTCTTTGCATGACACATGCAAAGTTAACTCATGCACTTTCTCTTCTTTGATGGAGAGGAAGTATAAAAACAAACCAAAAAACCCAAACCCAGAAAAACAGCTGCTGTCCAGCCGATTCCAGTGCATGACAATCCCATATGTGCAGAGTAGAACTGTGCTCCATAAAAGGACAAATATTGTTTTCAAGGCTGTGTCCTTTGGGAAGCAGATTGCCAGACCTTTCTTCTGAGGTGCTCTGGGTGGGTTTGAACTGCCAACCTTTTGGTTAGCAGTCAAGTGCTTAACCATTTGCATCACCTAGGGACTTCAAGGTGAAATGTAGGGAAAATAAAATCGCCTAGGCATCACGTACATTCACATCGTGTTAGTGTACTGGCGGTGGCTCTCTGTCACACGGGGCAGCACGTACCTTCTCCAAGGCCAACTGACCACAGGTTTGAGAAATGGGATGAGACAGCAGACAGCTCCCTGGAAGGCAGTGCTATGCAGTGGTTAGGATCTCAGTTTCCGGAGCCCGAATGCCCAGATTTGAACTCTGAATCTGCCACCTGCTGGCTGTCTGTTGATGTTGGGTGCTGTGCAGTTGATTCTGACTCATAGTGGCACCATGTGACAGAGTATAACTGCCCCATAGGGTTTTCTAGGCTGTAACCTTTACAGGAGCAGATTGCCAGGTCTTTTCTCCCGTGAAGCTACACGTGCGTTCAAACCGCCAACCTTTTGGTTGACAGCCAAGCACTTCACTGTTGCATCACCAGGGCTCCTGCTAGCGGTCTACCATTGGGCAATTGCTTTACTTCTCTGGGCACGGTTCCTCATCGATAAAATGGGATCCGGACGGTACCTGCCTCATGTGCTCATGCTGGGAGTTCTGTTGTTGTGGTTGTCAGTTGCTGTTGAGTCGACTAAGACTCAGGGCAATCCCACGTTTGCAGAGCAGAATTGTACTCCGTAGGGTTTTCAAGGCTGTGACCTTAGGGAAGCTGGTTGCCAGGATTTTCTTCCAAGGCACCATGGAGTGGGTTCAAACTGCCAACCTTTCAGCACTTAACCATTTGTACTACCCAGGGACTCTGGTGGGAATTCTACAGGAGCATTGTCTTCATAAAGCAGTGTTCAGTGGATGCCAACTACCTTTTACACGACAGCTGGGATTTCTGAAATATGTGGATTTTAATTCCGTATTTGTGGGTGGTGGAATGTAGGCAGAAAATTGGTGGGGAAAAGAGAGAAAAATGGAAGTGTTCTCACCTCTGGCTCACCCAGAAGTCCCTCATTTGGAGCAAAATGCTCCATCGGCCACAGTGGGTCCTGCACAACCCTCGCTTCTCCTGGGACCCTGCCCCGTCCCCCTCTTTCTTGGCCTCAACTGGGAATCACTTGGAGAGCCTGAAAAAATAAGTCGGATGCCTGGGTCCAGCCCCCAGAGATTCTAACCCAATTGGTCTGGATGTGGCCCAGCCATTGGGATTTTTTAAAGTTCTGGGTGATTCCATTGGGCAGCCAAGGTGAGAACTGCCCAAGGCTGGGCAGGGCTGGATGATAAAGGGAAGCACCCCCCCTCCTGGTGGACTCCTGGGACTGCAGCTGCACCAGCCCTGTTCACACACCCAGCAATTTCATGGCTGAAGAAAAGACATGGATTTGAAAATTCCATTCCAGAGAGGGAAGGGAATGGCCTTGTATCCTCACCTTCATACAGGGCACCTGCTGAGCGCCTGTGAGGCCCCCCATAAGGCCAGCTCCTTCAGGGAGGAAGGCAGTCTTGCCCACAGGGCTTCCTCCACCTGGCTAAGGTGAGCTTGGTGAGGAGCATGCTCCCCTTGTAGACATGATGGGAAGGGGTGCCAAGTCTTTGGGGGTGACAGCCAGGTGGAGGACTGGCGCTGGCTCTGAGAATGGCCACCCATCCATCCAGGGCCCAAGCTCAGGCTCCTGCTGCCGCCAGCTGTCTGGCTCCGTGGTCAGGGTCCCTTTAAACTCAACTCCAGTTTGGAGGTATTGTCAATGTACGTGTACCACTGCATTTCAACAGGAATGCGGTTCAGGTAACAATGTATGTGTGTGTGCTTATGGGTGTATATGTGTGTGCATATAGGCATGTGTGTGCACGTATGGGCATGTATGTATGTGTGTGCACGTGTGTGTATTTGTGTGTATACACGTGTGCATTTGTGCATGTGTAATGTGTGTCCAAGGATATTTATGTGCATGTGTCCAAGTGTGTAGATGTGTGTGTGTATATGAGTGCATGTATGCACGTTTGTGCATATACTTGTATGTGCACGTGTGTGCATGTGTGTGTGCACGAATGTGCGTGTGTTTGTTATATTCAACATCAGAGTTAAGTTTGAGTGTCTCATCTTTACAGTCTTAGAATTCATGAATGTCCACAGGATTCCTGAGTCGTGTAATAAAGACCCACTGAAGAAAACCACAAGAGCTTAAGGAACAAAATGATGTTTTTATTAAAAATTGTACCCATAGCACCTCTCTGTCTTCCTACAAGTTGATTTTGCTTTTTGAAATGAGATCTGGTTTCCTGCACAATTCCAGGAAGTGTTGTAGGGAAACCTCTGGACTGACCTAAGCTATTGTAAACCAGAAGATGACGGGCGGGAAAGGAACCGGCCTCCGCAGACGAGCTCCAGTCGAGAATGTCTACCTCCCTCTCCCCCTCCATGCTGCAGGGACGCGGGGTTGGAGAGAGCCCCATTTGGATACATGGGTTGATTGCTCATTGGGAAAATAACTACACTGTGCACCAAGATCTGGGAACAGCTACAATCCGTGCTGCAAACCACTATGCAAACAAACCCATGCTTCAGTCCGTTAGCGATCAAGAGCAAGCACAGAGGGAGCGTCACTTTGTTGCAGGGAAGCTTTAGCGGCGGTGGCGGCTGCCCGTGCTCACAGTGAGGAAGACCTCCATGTCCCCTACATCACGTCTTAGGTTGCTATGACATGACATCTAATAACGCCTCCTTGAAAGCATGAGGGAGAGGAGCTGCAGGGAAGGCTGGGGCAGAAAGGGGCTCAGATGGGGTGATTCATTCCGGGGAGGGGGTGGGAGTTGCAGGAGGTCAAGATGGCTTTCCGTCCCCACCGCTCTGCTTTCTGGAAACCTGTGCCCCTGGCGCTCCTGGGTGAAGACAGGGTGCTCCCTGCAAACCCATCCCTGTGCCCCCTGCTGGCAGCTCTTCTGCAGACAGGTCCCTAGGTGACCCCGTTGAGGGCTTCATTGGGGAGACACAGCTGCTGCTCAGTGAGGCAACTTTCAATGCCACAAGAGAAATGTAAGAAGGAAACATCCTGCCTTGGCTATAGACATCTTGCCTGTCCTTTTTTCAGAACCGAACTTAGAATCCGATATCCATTGTCCTGCTTTGTGATTGTTTTCTTCTGGAATGGACTCGGCGTCTCAATGCCCATTTTGCTCCAGGAGGCTGGAATCAAAACATCCAACCCCAGTCCTGTGGTGTGGGGCCTCTCAGGGGCATAGCCCAGGTGGCAGGGCCGCGTGCAAATACGAACGGTCCACCAGCCGCCAAGCGACCGTTGCAACACCGTATAGGCAATTCCATACCAAAAAAAAAAAAAAAAAAAAATTACTAAAAATAGAGGGGATACAGGAAATACAATGAGCCTAAAAAACCCCATCATGTTGTCAACACAGAAACCCAAAGAAAAAAAGCAAACCTCCAACCAACCCTTCCCCAAACTACGATGTTTCAGACACTTCCCCCTCATTTAAAGCAATGTCCATATGGCTTAAGAGAGTGGCCAGAGGGCACAAAGGCCATGTTTGTCCATGTTCTCCATTTATGGTCTGTCTTCCGAGAGATCCCAGTGGTTCCGTGGCGGGTTCCTTCTACTTTGCCGTCTTGGAGCCAGAGATGAGGACGGTGGGTCCTTCAGCCGAGGCAGGTCCTGTCCAGAGGATGGCAGGTGGTGATTCTCACACTAAAGGGGCTTTGGACAGAGCGCCTAGGATTTTTGGTTGAGAGTATTTCCCCCTCACTCAGAAAAAGAAGAAAGGAAGGAAGGAAAGATGCAAGACTGAGGTAGGGAGGGAGAAAGCGAGGGAAGGAGGATGGGATGGGAAAGAGAGAAATTTTTCCACACCTTCTAATTTTGGAAAAACTGAAAAGATGTTTTTCACCCAACACAAAACTCTCCTTGTCTCCTGGGGCCACACCTAGCAACCTTGAGAGCAGCACATCAAGACAGTGCTCACGTCCTCTGCTCCACGGGGTGTACAAAGAAAATGGCCAAGTAGAGACCATGTTTCCTACACCCTCAGGGCACTGGCCAGTCACCTAGGAGGACATCATGTCACCCCATCCCCCATGCCTACTGCTGTAGCAGGGACATTGGCCCTGGCTATGACTTGGTGCTGGCCCAGGCACATACCTTGGTCAGTACCAGCAGCACCTCAGTTCCATCTAGAACTGGGCCTGGGAAGGAGAGCCTGGCCCACCTGTACCTCAACCATCTCAAACCTGTTGCAGAATTGATGTGGTGAGCTGAGGCCTGGTAAGGTCTGAACTTTGTATGTTTCAAAGCAGTTCATAACATTTTCATTTAGCTAAAAACAAAATAACAAACTTTTCCAGAAAAGCTGTTAAGGCTAAAATCAGGCCTCAGTGAACAGGGGATGGACAGATAGCAGCACCAGGGTCAGGGGGCAGGGGCAGGCAGGAACAGGGGAGGGATGGAAGCCGTGCTCAGAGGACAGGGCTCTGGTGCGCACCAGGTCATCTGTGACCTTGATTTTTCCAAGCTGTTTTACTTTATTTCATGTGGACACCGTTGTTGTTTCTCTTTTCCCACGTACAAAGCAGAACAATGAATAGAAAGGCACCTGGAGACAGCAAAAACTCATTCATTTCATGTGGCATCTCTTTTAAAAAAAAGATAAAAAGATTTTAAAAATACTCTGTTAACAATGCACACTGTTTACATCACAAGCGATTCCGGGAATGCCTTCTTTCTTGCTCTTGCTTAGCGGAGCTGGCTAGAGTTATATTCACGTGGAGGGACTAGCTCACTAAGGACCAGTACAGTGGCTCCCCGCCTTGGGGCAGGCTTCCTGCTCCTTACTACCAGCCTTGTTGTTGGGTGCCACTGAATCGAATTAGACTCATAGCCACCCCATGTGACAGTCAAACTGCTCCATGAGGTTTCCTAGGCTGTAACCACTACGGGAGCAGACTATCAGGTCTTTTCTCTCACAGAGTTGCTGATGGGTTCGAACCACCAACCTTTCAGTTAGCAGCCGAACTCTTAACCATTTGCCCAAACCAAGCTCCTTTCTAACAGGCTTAAAAGAGTGGGGAGCCCCGAATATTTTACCACTGCAATGTCAAAGAATGCAATAGCGAGGTCTCAATAGGGACCAAGAGGACCATCTTATTTTAGACTCACCTGCCCTGTTGCCTGGAACCTTAGAGCTGTTTCTGCCCCTGGAGACTGCCAAGTGAGAATATTTTAGAAATGCATGGAGTTGAGTCAAAAGTACTAAGCCCAGGTGAAACATTTGTGATTGGAACCCCAGGAGTGAACTTCAGCTGGAAGGTGTTGGAAGATGGAGAAGAATGAGATTTAGCTGCTTCGTCCAAAGAGGAGGTAGAAAAAAGAAAGGAGTCGGCCAGGAGGCGGCTCTGAGATTTCCCTGCACTCCCCCCCGCCATTCTCCCCCACCTCCAGCCTTCCTAGATGGACTTTAGGATGGAGAGCCCAGGACTGGGGAGCTCCGAGGTTCCTCAGAGTCACAGAGGTGCCGAATGCCAGTGCACCAGGGAGATACACCTTCTCGTAAAAAGAAAAGAAAAAGGAACGAAATCTGCTTCCTGCAGTGATGTTACAAAAAGCCATTAAAAAAACCATTCTAATTGAAATCTAGTATTCACAAGTAGTTAAAAGCATCACTTATCAGAATTTTTTTTTAAACAAAAACCTCAGCTCAAGTTATCAGAGTTGATTGTCTTAAAAAAAATAGACGTATGAGTGTCCACATCCATTGTACCCTGATAGCGGCCCACAGCCGTGCTCACACGAACGAGGAGAAGCCAGTGAGGGGCGTACGGGTGCTGGGCTGGGGGCCCGCAGGCGTGTACACACCGCCCGAGCTCTGCGTGGTGACCACTGTCTGGAAGCGGGGCCCGGGCTCGCTCGCCTCACACTCCTCGTAGCGGTAGGGCGCTGGGGCCTTGCTGCTGGGGGGCCTGCGCTTCCAGGAGTTGTAGTAGGTGGGGTCGCTCATGTAGTGGTTGACAAAGGAGTGCTTGGGCAGCTCATCCTCATAGTCAGAGTCAGTGGCCTGCAGGGAGAGGGACGCTGTTATTCACACAAAGGTGGGAGGGGTGCATGGCATCTGCTAATGCCGCTGTCCCCCACGTCCCCCACACGGAGCTCAGGTGAGAACCCAGCACCCTGGGTTGTCCTCAGCCCCATGTCCAGCACTGGCTCAGGTTGGCCCTCATCATGCTGCCGGCTGGCAGCCATGCGCTTTCTGAGCTGCTGCTCCTCATTGGATCGGGCTGGTCTCAGAGCTTTGGGACACCTGTCCCAGGGGCAGTCCACACAGCATCACTGCCAGGGGTGATCCTCATGACTTCCCTACCCGAGGGGCAATCTACATGGCTCCCCTGCCCCAGGGGTGGTCTACACAGCTCCCCAGCCATGTAAGAGGTCTACGCAGCATATGGTCACTGCTGTTCCGAGGGGACACTCTGTCTGTCCTTTTAGTGCATAGAAGAGAAACAGGTGTGGGAAAGGCCCAAGGTCTTAGCTTTGCTTACCTGAGGCAGCTGCAGATCAACGTGAAGTGCGAGTGTGGAGGTGAGGATGGCGGGTCCCCCGTGCCTCCCTGAGATCACCCCCTAACCTCCCCCCAGGCAAAAGAAGACATGGAGGGTCTGCAGAAGAAGGAGTCACTGCAGCACAAATACTCCTAACACATCTCGGTACCCCTGCCCCACACCCCAGGCCCCTGGGTCAGAAATGCTGGTGGCTGAGCTGGGCAGCCCATTGGTGTTGGAAGACAGTCCCTTCAAGTTTTTATTTTTCTTTTCATAAAATGAATCAGCATGGTCCCTTAAGAACACTTAGTCCACATGATTTCTCTGCTCATTTCCTTAAAGCAAAATTTGATGTTATGGTCTTTCAGGCTGACTTCAGCCCTTTGAAAGATTAGTGAAGAAGAATGTGGAGGCAGATGAGAGCATTTCCACAGACAGTGGAGCCTTAGAACCCCTGGGACCTGCAGCCTCAGCACACAGGAGGACTCAGTCCCAGCTCTGGTAGCATCTTGGCATTGGTTGAACAGGTTCACAACCCCCTATTTGTAATTCCAAAACCCTTTTTGTAAGCCACTTGGTGGTGAAATGTGCCCTGGGTGGTGTTACGGCAGGTGTTATGGATTGAATTTGGAGTCCCTGGGTGGTGTAAATGGTTCATGCACTTAGCTGCTAACTAAAAGGTTGGAGGTTGGAGTCCACCCACAGGCACTTCAGAAGAAAGGTCTGGCAATTCCACTTTTGCAAAATCAGCCATTGGAAACCCTATGGAGCACAGTTCTAATCTGACACACCTGGGGTCACCATGAGTCGAAATTGATTTGATGGCAGTTGGTTTGGCTTGGACGATCTAAGTTGTGCCCCCCAAAAAGATAAGCTAAATTCGCTTTTGTGTGACCTTTCTAGCCATGGTCTTGTAATTCCCACCCAAGTGATGGCTGAGACTGTGCAATAAGGCAACCGTGGCCCCTAAGGGGATTGGTCAGTTTTTCCATCCCGCTAGGCTTAAAAGAGAGCCAATTCCAGAGCAGAGAGAGGACCTTACCGCCACCAAGGAAGAACAGCCAGGAGTGGAGAACGCATCCTTTGGACCCAAGATCCCTGCGTTGAGAAGCTCCCAGACCCGAGAGAGAGACAGCTGTAACACTGAAGGCAGCCAGAAGCAGTGGCAGAGAAGCGGCAGCAAGAGAGAATGACAAGAGAGACTGGCAGGAGACAGTGCAGTGGTCTTCCTGGCCCACAGAGTGAGGAAGCTGACTGCTTTGGAGCCAAGCCTTACTGGCAGAGACGGGTACCTCTGGGCACTTATTGGCAGAGCTAAAAAAGCTGTGTAACACTTGCCTGAGCAGGGCAGAGGCCAAGGGGCCAGAGAGAGGCGTGCCTGTAGCACGGCTGGGAAGAGGCTGTCCTGAGCCTGAACTGTAATCTGTTACTTCCCTAATAAACCCCCTAATCATGAGAATTGTATGTGAGTTCCATGTGACCATTGCAATGAATTATCAAACCCAGCACAGAAGTAGAGGGTGCTGTAGGTGGGACAGTTGGTGTCAGAATTGGTAGAGATGGCAGAGAAAGGAGGCATGTCTGATCTCCACCTCATAGGAATCAGCCTTGGTCTGTTGATCTTGATTCTCCTTCTCCCTTGCGAAGTTAGACAAGGAGGTCAGACACCACCCCCATGCCATTTTTACAGTTGGTGTCAAAAGTGGGATTCTTTGCAATGGCTCCAGATTCATGGAAGCATGGAACTTTGTAAGACAAAAATGAAGGGGCTTGGAAAGTGAAACTTTTGATTCTTAGATGGTTATTTTTTTGTTGTTACCTCTAATGGCTGAAAAGCCACATCTGGAGTGAGGGCAAAAGCCAGGCCAGATAAGCAGGATGATTGATAGGGGCCAGGGTCTACTAGTTCCACCCAGCCAGAGGTCTAAGGCCATATTCATATGAATGGGAAGATAGTTGAGGGATGGAGAAGAGAAGATGAAACTGGAATGTTTTAAATAGCAGTTATGTGTTTATCTGCTATTGATACTGAATGTTTCTCCCACCTAGTGTTGTAAAGCAGACTTAAATGTATGGTAGAAATGAATATTGGGTATTATAGATTACAGAGAGTATATAACTCTGCCTTCAGCCAATACTTGATTGGATATGCTAAAAGGGGAACTAGGATTTGCCAGGGAGAAACAGGCTTTTTGTTTCAAGCCAGTAACCCTGTGTATAGAGTGGGAACTTAGGTTGAAAACCTGAACCCCACCCAGATTTTGCATTTGCAAAGACATAAGAACCACCTAGAAGTACTGAGAGAACAGGAGATTTGTATTTGAAGGAAGGACCTGCAGAAAAAAGTTACTGTTTTGCTTTTTGAATTTCAAGCATGCTGTTGGATGCATCAAGGCAGGAAAAGTCAGTGCCCATCAGAAGGAAACGCTTTCCAGGACTGGAAGTTAAAGGGAGCTGACGAGTAGACAGCTTGGTATATTTGCTTGTTGGTGACCACCTGGGTCCACTCATGAGTGGAAGTGGGGGAAGTGCAGCAATGAAGAGACGGGATAAGTTTGGACATGTTCCACTGGCACCTGTTGACCTAGCCCAAGGGGGCTAGGGATGAGAGTGTGTAAAGGGGCTGTCTGAAGTGCCAGGAGGTGTGTGTGAATGCTCCAGCCTAAGGCTGCTACCCATTGTGACCTGGCTTGGATGGCTAGGGATGAGCTGACCAGAACCTGACCGAATGAAGAGAAAGATGTGTGACACCATGAGCTGGTGCAGACTGCTGCAATTTGATGGCTTGTTCTGGACTGGAGTTTGTTTACGGATGCAGATGTTCAAAGTTCCAAACGGAACAGAAGATTCTTCAAGACCAAGGAACATGCTTATCTCCTCAGAGTACCAGTTTGATTTAAAAAAAAAAAAAACAAAAAACTGGTTGGATAGGGACAGGCAATTTAAACACTGGCTATCTAAAACAGGAGAGATAAAGGCATGAAGTGGCTGGCTTACACGCTTTTGTGGGCATGCTTACATTAACTTAGGGGGACAAGAGAGGATCCCCACTGAATAGATTCCTGTTTTCTTCATGGGTCTGAGGAAGGGAGGGTGGGGGAAGGTGCTGATAGGATTATATAATTCAGTTGTGAGTAATGATTGTTAACAGGGTTAATTGTGATTACAAAAACTGTAAGTGTAGAAGCTGTAAGTGTGAAAGAGTGGACTAAGGGGGAGGCACTGCTGGACTCGAGTAGAGTGGCTGAACCTAAAGTCCCTTGAAGCTTTTGCTATTTTGATATCTCCTGAGGCACAGAGTAAGGGAATATAATCTTCTCTCAGTTAAATTTTATCAGACATCCAAAAGGGTGATGATGAAACAAATTATTGGAGAACCTGACCAAATTGGATGGATACCTGCATCAGGCCTGAGTAACCTCACCCTTAGGACTTTTTTGCTCTGCTGAAGGACTAATTGTTAATGACTGTTTTGGACTGGTAAAATGATTGGGAGGGGGGAGTTATCCTCCAAACATGAAAGAACTGTGGCTAGAAAAGCCAGGGAGTGGACTGCAGTGCAATGGATCGCTTTTGTGTGGCATTTCTCGCCACAGTCTTATAAGTCCCACCTAAGTGACTGTATGGAACTGTGCAATTAAGGCAATTTTGGCCCACCAAGGGGATTGGTCAGTTTTGCCATCCTGCTAGGCTTAAAAGAGAGCCAATTCCAGAGCAGAGACAGGATCCCACAACCACCACCAAGGAAAAACAGCCAGGGGCAGAGCGTGCGTCCTTTGGACCCAGGATCCCTGTGCTGAGAAGCTCCTGGAACCAAGAGAGAGAGAGATGTAATATGCAAGACAGTGAGAAGTGGTGGCAGAGAGGCAGGAGCAGGAGAGACTGACAGAAGAGATCGGCAAGAGTGACCAGCAGGAGACGGCGCAGTGGGCTTACTGGTCCACAGAGCGAGAAAGCTGAGTGCCTTTGGGCTGAGGCTTACTGGTGGAGTGGGGTGCCTCTGGGTACTTATTGGCAGAGCTAAGAGCTTTGTAACACTTGCCTGAGCAGGGCAGAGGCCAAGGGGCCAGAGAGAGGTGTGCTATCCTGATGGAAGAACTGTATACTGAGTGCTCCTGAGTCTGGACTGTGACCTGTTACTTCCCTAATAAACCCCATAAATGTGAGTATTGTCTGTGAGTTTTGCATGGCCATTGCAATGAATTATCAAACCCAGCACAGAAATAGAGCGTGCCATGGTGTTAGAATTGGTAAAGATGGCTAAGAGAGGAGGCATGTCTGACCGCTGCCTCATAGGAATCAGCCTTGGGTAACTGATCTTGATTTTACGTCCCCCTTGTGAAGTTAGGTGAGGAAGTCAGACAACACACCCACATCGTTTCTTTACAGTTCCTAACCCCTAGTACCTGTGAATATGAGCTTGTTTGGAAATAGGGTCTTTGAAGATGTTATCAGTTAGGTTAATAGGAGGTCATACTGGAGTAGGGTGGACCCTGATCCTATATGGCTTGTGTCCTTATAAAAAGAGGACAGAGAGAGAGATAGACAGAGGGAAGACACCATGTGAAGATGGAGGCAGAGACTGGAGTTATGCTGCATCTACAAGCCAAGGAACGCCAGGGGTTACCAGAAGCTGAGAGAGGCAAGAAAGGATCCTAGGAGACAGCCTGGTCCTGCTGACATCCTGCATTCAGACTCCCAGCCTCCAGAACTGTGAGACAATAACTTTCTACTGTTACAAGGCACTAAGTTTGTGGGATTTTGCTAGGCAGCCTCAGGACACCGATTCAGCAGCTAACCCTGACCTGAACTGGCACAAGGCCATTCCTAGGCGTTTTTCAGTCCACTTGGTGTGAATATGGTCATGTTTTGATGCAGAAATACTTGTGTGTTTGATTACGGAGTGCTGCCCGGCCCAGGTGCGGGTGTTACATCCTATGTAATATATTCCAAAACCTGAAAAACACCCAATTCCTAAATCTATCTGGCCTCAAGGGTTTCAGATAAAAGATCACAGACTGTATTTGTGGGTGTTGTTTAAGACTCTTCATCTGTTTTCTAGAGGACTTGAGGTGGCTTACAAGGGAAAGCTCAGTGTAAACTAAGACAGGAAGCAAAGGGAACAAAGATCATCCAAAAGAAGCCGAAGGAATCTCTGCCACCAGTTTCCTAAATCGGGTTTGTTGCTTCTTCAGACATCAAATCTGCTCCTAAATTTCCTAAAGCTTAGGGAAAAAGAACACACAATGGGATACACTGAAGGCATCACTTCTCATGAGAAAGTCACAGAACACGCAGAAGTGGACTACCATGATTTAGTCCCAGGATTCACCACTGGGCTCAGGGTTTGTTATTATCTGAAGATCGAAGATAAGACTCAAGACGTTCACCTTCATCAGACTGTGCCTTCAGGTGCCCCAGGGCCCTCCCAATTCACCTTGCCTACCACGAGCTGATGTTGTTGTTGGGTGCCATCGAGTCGATTCCGACTCATGGCGGCCACATGTGACAGAACAGAACTGCCCTATAGGGTTTTCTAGGCTGTAACATTTACATGAGCAGATCATCAGGTCTTTCTCCCACAGAGCAGCTAGGTGAGTTCAAACTGCCAACATTTTGGTTAGTAGCTGAGCACTTAACCGTTGCACCACCCAGGGCTCCTTACCACAAGGGATACTCTTATGGAAAAATGTGAGAAGTACCAGCTAGACTTAATGCTCTCATATTGTGTCTGAAGAAACCGAGACCTCAGAAGTGAAGTCACCTTCTCAGGATGATGCTGGCCGGGGACAGAATGTGGCCAGACCCAGCAATGATGTACCAGCAAAAGGTTGCAGAAACAAAGCCTTTCTGGAGTTCCTGAGTGGTGCAAATGATTAAATGCTCAGCTGCTAATTGAAAGGTTGATGGTTCAACTCCACCTAGAGGCACCTTCTGAAAGATCACAGCATTGAAAGCTCACAGCCTTTGAAAACCCTACAGAGCACAGTTCTACTCTGACACACACAGGACTGCCATGAATCAAAGTCAACTACTGCAGCTGGTAGTAACACATAGGGAACATCTTCAACCACAGTTTTATAAAAGGTAGAGGAAGACTGCTTCTTTGGATGGGTTTATATGAAGTCTCCGTGAGTGGTGGAGAGATTGTCAACTTCAGTGGTAATTTGTGCTCTCAATTTCTTTTCACTAAGCCTGGCCGGCACACAGTTGGTGGCAGCTTCCTGCATTTCTCCATGCTCTTTGTTCCCTGGCCCACCCCCACCTGCTTCTGTAGCTGTTTAGGCTGTAAAGACAAAGGGTTCATAGTGGCAGGTGGGACCTAGGGGCCATCTGGAAGGGACCTCTGAGATATGGCAGGAGCCTATGTGTCTAAGAGTGTGGAGTATGCCCAGCGCTGCTTAGAGAATGAATGTGTCTATGTCCCACAAAGAGGTATGTGTTTATGCAATTAATGAAACACAGTTTCACTCAAGACTTCTAAGTGACTCTGTATCATTATGTATTTTCTCAATCAAACATCTAAAAGTTCTGCAGTATTCAAGAGAGGGGTCTGTGACAGATCCCTGGGTGGTGCAAATGGTTAACATGTTCGGCTGCTAACTGAAAGGTTGGAGGTTCAAGTCCACTCAGAGGTGCCTCTGAAAAAAGCCCTAGTGATCTACTTCCAAAAATCTCTGTTGAAAACACTATGAAGCACAGTTCTACTCTGACACACATGGGACCATGATGAATCGGAGCTGACTTGATGGTTTGGTTTTTCTGGTTTAAGAAAGGGTTCTGGCGGGAGACTCACATGTCTGAGTTACATGCCTCCTTGAAAGTAAGCAATCCTTCCCTGCCGGGTGATCTGAATAGCTCTGCCCTTAGAAAACTGCAGTTGGCTAATGGGTGGGCACGTGACTGAAGCTGAGCCAATTGGAATCTCTCCTGGGACTTTTCACCCTGCAGTTGGAAGAGACTAGTTATTTCTGTGTGAAGATGAGGCTGGGAGTTTGTGAGTCTGGAGCGGCCAGTGCCATAGATCCAGGCAAGAGGTTCTAAAACCCGTTTGTGAGAATATAGCCATCATGCAGAAAGCAGTAGAGACAAGAGACTAAGAGAGGGTCCTTTAGCTTCTTGCTCTCCATACAGTACCAAGAAGTGAGAACTTATCCAGGGTCACACGACAAAGAAGTGCCAGGCAGAGCTGGAGCTAAAGCTACACCTCCTGGCTCCTGCTCAGCCCCTGTATTGCCTAAGAAACCACAGTGTTAAAATGCCATTCTTCTTCTGCCACCCACTCTGTTTATTTTTTATGTGACACTATTATTTTTTAATGGGGGTATATTTTAGTGAGTTAGAGTTATTGAGAAAAAGGAAATGCTGCAGGGTCTATTTTGTTTCATTTTTATTTTTAAGTTTCCCGTGTGGTATGAAGTAGCAATGGGTGCTGGTTTCCCAGGAAACTGCGGAAGAACAGCCTGTGATTGGACAAGCTGCCGGGCTGAATCTGAGAGTGTGTAAAGGTGCACACGTGCCTGGCAAGCAGCTAATGGAGATAATCTCAATGTGCTTGGTTTTATATTGGCTAGAGGAAAGATACAGATATTATTAGGGAATTAGGTATGAGGGGGCTGGTCTGAGTAGGGTAAAGCAGAGGTGTTTTTAAAACTGTTTCTTTGGATTTGGAAAGCCATTTTTTAAATGTGGTTTGAATAGCGGTACTTACGTAATTCATAAGCAGCTGTGTAACAACGCAGCGATGGAACCTCTTATTTCTAAGGGAGGGACATAAACAGCCCCCGCCGTGCCACGTGACTCAGCATAACTCAGAGCAGCCTTCATCAGGCAGGCTCCGTGCACCTGTGATTCTCAGCATTTTCAATTTAGCAAGACTTCTAGAAATGGTTAAAATATCCCAGGGAGAAAAGGGTGCCATCACTATTTTCTTAGTGAAATGTTAGTTTCTCAAAAGAGCCCTTCTATGTTCCACCTCCAGCAGTTTCTGGCCCCTGTCTCCCCAGGGCCCCAGACAAGAGGTGGGACAGGAGGGAGGCCAGGAAGAACTGCCCAGTCATAGATGGTGCTATGGATTGAATTGTGTCCCCACAAAAAATGTATTGTAAATCCTAACCCCCATACTAGTGGTAGGAGCCCGGGTTGCACAGTACTTAATAGCTGGACTGCTAACCAAAAGGTTGGCTGTTCGAACCCACCAGCCACTCCTTGGAAACCCTATGGTGCAGTTCTGTTCTGTCCTACAGGGTCCCTATAAGTCGAAATTGAGTCCATGGCAACCTTTTTTTTTTTTTTTTTTTAATACCTGTGGTTATACTCCTACTTGGGAATGTGTTTTCTTGGTTATGTTAATGAGGCAGTATTAGTGTAGGACGTGTCTTAAATCAATCTCTTTCGAGAAATAAAGGAGCAGGTATTAAGCAAGCAAGCAAAGGAGCAAAAACTGAGAGGAAGATCCACGCCACATGATCCCTAAAGAACCTAGGAATAGAAGCTGGAAAGAGACAAGGACCTTCACCCACAGTCCACAGAGAGAGAGCCCTCCCCTAGAGCTGGTGCCCTGAATTTGACTTCTAGCCTCTTAAACTGTGACAAAATAAATTTCTGTTGGTTAAAGCCACTCGTGTCGTATTTCTGTTATAGCAGCACTAGATAACAAGACGGATGGTGTTACTTTCCTCACTGCTGCATCTACACTGTGGGAAATCATTAACCTGAACCCAGGGCAAAAAACCACAAATTCCCCTTTATTCTCCAGCGACTCCGTTTACAATCTATTTAAATCCATAAACTGCTTCTAGTAGGGAAGATAAACATCTTACATCTCTATCTATATCCAATCATTTATTACATAGTCCTATTTGAAAATGAGTGTTGCAGCCTTTGGTCTTATTCTACTGTTGAGCAACCCTAGGTGTGCACTCTGTGACCCTGGCTTATCTCCAAGGGCCTTATCTGTGGTTCTGTAACTTGATTCTGTTTCTATAGATTTGGGATTAAAGGGCTAGGCCAGAAGTTCATGTTACAGCAGGAAATGAACATTAGAACTTAACCCACATTTCATACCGGTTCCCTCTGAATGTCAAAGTCATCATTCATGGATACAAAAGATGCTTCCAGAATGGTGGTGTGAGGCACTCAGGGGACCCCCTCCCCAGTGGTACAATGATTCAACCAGTGAAAATTATTTTATAAACAGCCATTTAAAGTCTCTGGAAATGGCAATAAGGGCATACAGCAAATGGGGAGACACTTATGCAGGAAAATCTATTAAATCTCAGTAAGAGCAGCAGAGTTTATGGCATTTGAACCTTGATCTGTTCCCATCTCCCAACCCCCCAGCTCACTGTGACAGATGCTGTCCTCTGGTCAGATGTGGCCAGACAGGCTTCCCTCTCCTCTCAGCTTCCAAACTGGGATCAGGGGGAGGCTGTCGGCATCTCCCATCCTCCCCATCCCCCTCCCCCCGGTTCCATGTTGCAGAAGCTCTGTTCCAGGCAGGCATGATCAAGAAACTGTGGCTCCTTGTCCCCACCCAGCTTCTACTTGTAGGATAGAAGGGTACAGTAGGTGTGGCAGGCGAAGAATACTGGGCCCCGACTGCCCCACCCCCAGCTGGCTTGTAGGGCTGAGGCTGCACAGCAGGAGGAGCCAGCCCAGAACACCAGGGGCTACCATCTCCAACCAGTGCCCTGATTATATAGCAGGTGTGTCACTTCAGGAGAAGAGGGCTGCTGTCCTACCCCTAGCTCTGGGGCAGTAGCATAGAGATTCTGCCAAAGGGTGAGGCAGTCCATAAGAACAGTGAGCTCCATAGCTCTGCCTTAGAGGACAGACTTTATTTGCAACAGAGCATGAAGAAGTTCACTCCCAAGGATATTTTAAAGAACAATGGAGAACTTGCTGCTGTTGTCCTTAGCTGCCATGGAGGATTCTGACTTATGGAGAAACCATGTGTGCAGAGTAGAACTCCCCCACAGGCTTTTCAAGGCTTTGACCTTTTGGAAGCAGATCACCAGGCCTGTCTTCAGAGGTACCTCAGGGTGGGTTCAAACTGCCAACCTTTCAATTAATAATCAAACATTTACTTAGGAACTCCTAATGGAGAACTTAAGGATGAGAAATTGAAAGAAGGAAGCAGTTCCATGATAGCAACAAGGGAAGCAATAGACCAGCTAGAAGCTTAAGAGAGAGAACTAAGGAAAGAGACAGCTAAGAACCCTCTTGGGGTCAGAGCAAGCCTCAAAGACTGGCAATATCCTGCCTCTGCAAAAGGGCTGAACTTGAATTGGATCAGATTGTGGAGCAATTAAAATTAAGCAAAAGTGGAGACTAATAGCTGGGTGTAATACCAATAGTGGCAGACCATTATAAGCTTAATGGGATATCATAAAAAAAGAGTCCAAAAGAGCCCAGTTAAAGCCAGTCATTCCAGGTGGTCGGGGAGATGGTACACATGCCCATGGCTGTGTCCTCTGAGAAGCAAGATCAGAGATTGCACACTGTGGGGCAAATAGACTTCACTTAACTAGTCCAGCCAAATCACTAAACAAATAAGCAAAAAATAACAAGAAGCCTCAGGGTGGGGGAAGTGTGCATATCAGTACCCAGAGCTGCTACAATATATTATCTAAAATCACTTATTTTCAACCAAACATTATGAGAGATATGCAAAATAAACAGGAAAGTATGATCCACACAGGGAAGAAAAAAAGCAGGAAGCCTTTGAGGGGGCCCAAATGTTGGACAAAGCCAAAAAAAAAAAAAAAAGACTTCAAAAACAGCTCTTATGATTATAGTTAAGGAATTAAAGCAAAGTATGATGCAATGTTGTTCCAAGTAGAGAGTGTAAATAAAGAGATAGAAAAAAAAAAAAAAGAAAAGAAAGTTTTGGAGTTGAAAAATACAACTGAAATGAAAAATTCACTAAAGGGGCTCAACAGTAGATTGGAGCCAGAAGAAGAATCAGCGAACTTGAAGATACATCAATAGAGATCATACAATCTGAACAAGGAAGAGAAAAAAGAAGAAAGAAAAATGAGCAGAGCCTCTAAGAAATATTATAGAACAATAAGTGCAGCAACATACGTGTAATGGGAGTACCAGAAAGAGAAGACAGAAAGAAACAGAAAAAAATTGGACTTAATAGTGACTTACAAGCTCCCAAATATGATGAAAAGCATTAATCTATACATTGAACAGGCTCAACCAATTCAAAACAAGATAAATGCAAAGAGATTCACACTCAGATATATCATAGTCAAAATATGGAAAGGCAAATACAAAAAGGAAATCCTGAGACCAGCAAGAGAAAAATAACTCATCCCATACAAGAGAACTCCAATAATCATAAAAGTTTACTTTTAATCAGAAACATGGAGGACAGAAGGCATTGGGGTAACATATCCAAAGTACTGAAAGAAAACTGTCAACAAACAAACTTATATCCAACAAAACTCCTTTCAGAAATGAAGATGAAATAAATACATTCCCAGATAAACAAAAATAGGAAAAAAAAAATTGTTGCTAGCTTACTTGCCTTACAAGAAATACTAAAGGAGATTGTCAAGTTGAAAATAAGTTATACCAGACAGTGATTTGTTCCACATGAAAAAAACAAAGAGCACCAACAAAGGTAATTATATAGGTAATTAAAAAAGACAGTATAATTGCATATTTCTTCTCCTTTCTATTCTTACCTGATTTAAAAAGCAATAGTATAAAATGGAATGTATATAATCTTACTGTTGGGTCTATAACATACAGCAGCACAAAGGAGGTGATGGCAGCAAAACTGTAATGGAGTTAGTAAATGACACCAGATGGTAACTTGACAACCACAAGAAGAAATGCAGAGAATCAGAAATGGGAGGAAATTTTTAAAAAAGGAGGTTAGTATGTTCTCTGACCACAGTGTAATAAAATTGGAAATCAATAACTGAAAGAAATTTGGGAAATTTAAAAATAGAGGAAATTAAAAAAACACACTCCTAAATAACCAATGTGTCAAAGAAGAAATCGCAAAGGAAGTTAGAAAATACTCCATGTGTGTATCTGTGTGTGTGTGTGTGTGTGTGTGTGTGTGTGTGTGTGTGTGTGTGTGTGTGTGTGTACACCTAGCTCAGTGCCTGGGGACATTTAATAATCCTCCATAAGCATCAGCTGAATTTGAATCTTAAAACACCCACACACGTGAGAGGAGAAAAAGACTGGCTGATTCCCATTAATTCATTTTGGGAATACTTTTAAGAACAAATAGTTCAGATTTCATGAATCCAATTCTGACTGCTCTGGGATCATGGCCATCAACCTCCAGAGTTGGGCTGGAGGAGACAGTGGTGTGGAGTGGTTAGGCCAGCAAGATCAGGGTTTGCATTCCTCTGCCCTAACAGCTTGCTGGGTGACCTTAGCCTTGATGTTCTAACAATCATCCCACTGCACAAGGCAAGGAGTAGAGTTAAAGAAGGGGATGTTCACAAGTGCCTGGTACAGTGCCTGGCCCATGGCAAGTGCTCAGTACATCACAGCAACTGACATCCAATGTACACAGAAACAAAAAAACAAACAAAAGTTGATTCTTGACTCTAAGTGACCCTATAGGGTGGAGCAGAACTGCCCCACAGGGTTTCCAAGGCTGTAATCTTTATGGAAGCAGATTGCTCCATCTTTCTCCAGTGAAGCCACTGGTGAGTTAGAACAGTCAACCTTTCAACTAGCAGCTGAGTGCTTAACCACTGCACCACCAGGGCTCCCAACATACACAATCCGTTGCCATCTAGTTGATTTCAACTCACAGTGACGCTATAGGATAGAGTAGAACTGCCCCATAAGATTTCCGAGGCTGTAATCTTTAAGGAAGCCAACTGCCAAATCTTTCTCCCACGGAGTGGCTGATGGGTTCGAACCACCAGTCTTTTGGTTACCAGCTGAGCACTTAACCACTACACCACCAGGGCTTCTTCCCAACATACAAGAAACTGTTAATGGCCACATATGCAGAGTCAATGCTCAAAGCTAGTAATACTATCCATGATGTCTGTAACCTAAAAAGAACAGACACAGGAGCGAAGGACAGACACTAGCCAAGTGCCCTTGAGGATGTGTCCCTAATTGCTGGCACAGGGTGTCCCTGCTTGAAAGCAGTCATGAGCCTTCTCAACACATGACTCTTGGTACAAGCAGCTAGAACAAGGCCACTGCTTCCTTAACACAAAAAGGTAGGTCCGTTTTTGCAGGATTTCACCTGACAACCCCTCAGTTTTAGGCACATGTACCTGGCCCAACTTCTGCAGTGCTGCCGATATTAGCTCAGCCCAAGGCTACAGTGTGGGCTTGAGCCCGAAGTCCTTGGCAAACAGAACATGCAAATCATGAACCTCAGCACCCGGCCACTGTCCCGCTCCTGTGGAGTTCGTCTGCAAACCACAATTTGAAGGAAGCTGTTCCATTGAGCCTCAGGGCTCAATAAGACCTGGATTGAGGTCAAAATGAAGGTGAGATTTATTCTAGATGAAATATTGATTTAGAGTATGAATGCCAAGAGGTGGGGTGAGCCAGTGTGCAGAGAAATGACTTGGTGATTTTCGTCCCTCTGAAGGCTTGGTGTCATGGATTGAATTGTGTCCCCCAAAAATATGTGTCAACTTGGCAAGGCCATGATTCCCAGTATTGTGTGATTGTCCCCATTTTGTCATCTGATGTGATTTTCCTATGTGTTGTAAATCCTACCTCTATGAGGTAGGATTAGAGGCAGTTATATTAATGAGGCAGGACTCAATCTACAAGATTAGGCTGTGTTTTAAATCAATCTCTTTTGAGATATAAAAGAGAGAAGCAAGCAGAGAGACGGGAGACCTCATTACTACCAAGCAAGAAGAGCCAGGAGCATGCATCCTTTGGACCCGCGGTCCCTGCGCCGAGAAGCTTCTTGACCAAGGGAAGACTGATGACAATGACCTTCCCCCATTAGCTAACAGAGAGACTGTCTTAGTCATCTTGTGCTGTTCTAACAGAAACACCACAAGTGGATGGCTTTCACAAAGAGAAATTTATTTTCTCACAGTCTAGTAGGCTAGAAGTCCAAATTCAGGGCGTCAGCTCCAGGGGAAGACTTTCTCTCTCTGTCAGCTCTGGAGGAAGGTCCTCGTCATCATCAGTCTTCCCCCAGACTAGGACTTCTCTGTGCAGGAACCTCGGGTCCAAATCTTTGTGGTATGAGGTCCCCAACTCTCTGCTTGCTTCCTTTTCCTTTTATCTCTTGAGAGATAAAAGGTGGTGCAGGCCACACCCCAGGGAAACTCCCTTTACATTGGATCAGGGATGTGACCTGGGTAAGGGTGGTGTTACAATCCTACCCTAATCCTCTTTGATGTAAAATTACCATCACAAAATAGAGGACAACCATACAACACTGGCAATCATGGCCTAGCCAAAGTGATACACACATTTTTGGGGGGACACAATTCAATCCATGACAGAGAAAAAAACCTTCCCCTGGAGCCGGCACCCTGAAGTTGGACTTCTAGCCTCCTAGACTGTGAGAGAATAAATTTCCCATTGTTAAAGCCATCCACTGGCGGTATTTCTGTTATAGCAGCACTAGATAACTAAGACACTTAGTGTGTCTGAAATAAGGAAATTTAGAGCTGAGTGGAGACCATGCCTCTAATTGGTGCTTTGAAAGGTTTTGCTCATAAATGAGGGACTTGAGACCAACTGCATGCTCTTGAGGAAAGGGAACTTCCCAGGGCTGTGTGCAGAGCCCCTTCTCTGAGCCCTCTGGAGGCTGTCTCCGCGGCTACTGGGGACAAATGCTGTCTTGTCCCCTCATGCCTGCTCCCAGCACTGAAGGCCTTCAATGAGCCATGCTCCATGACTGCTGAATGCCCTGACATGGGGGGCTGGGGGTGGGCATACAGCAGGGTATCTATGGAAAATAGTACCTATGGCAATTAGTTTTAAATTGCTGAATGATCTCTCACAGCTAGCAATGGAAATTGTAATGGCCAGTAGAAACTACCCCCATCACCTGCCATACCTTTGATTGCCTCTGCCCATGTGCTCCCACCACTCTATGCACGCAAGTGCAGCCCCTGGGTCCTGGTCATGGCTGAGGGCTGACGTACTCTTGGGGCCTGGGCTCCTTGGTCCAACTGCTCAGTAAGGATTAGAGAAGTCCAGTCGGGCTCAACCTGGCACTGCTCACCTTCCTGGAAGAGCTGCGTGTAAATTCCCTTCCCTTCCTCCAGAAGTAACAAGAATAGGGGCACAGGGCGACAAGGACATAAAGCTCCACTGGCAGGAATGGTGAGGCTGAATAGAGGGGAAGCACAGGACCAGGGGCTGGAGGGGAGGGCTCCCCAGGTTCTATCACTCCTGTAGCCTCAGTCCCACCACTGCTCTAACTGGGCCCAGAGACCCCCATGTTTTATGGTAGCTTCCAGAGAACACTAGGTGTATCCATGAGAGAAATATGAAAGAGTGTGTGCTTTCAGGTCAGAAGCCCACTTTGGGCAAGTTGCTGACCTCTGCTGAGCCTCACTTGCCTCCTCCGTCAGGACTGGCCTCGTGCCGTCACCCCTAGGGTTAACTAAAGCATGTGAATGTGTCCAGTTCACAGATGCATCGTCTGTGTGGCACTCACTCAACACCACGCACTGCTCTGGGGTGGCATCCCCCAATAATGCCACCCTAGTGGCTTTCTTAACCTGCTGCAAAAGACCTCTTTAAAGTGTTGAAAAACAAAGACGTCACCTTGAAGACTAAGCTGTGCCTGACCCAAGCCATGGTGTTTTGAATCGCCTCATACGCATGTGAAGTCTGGACAATGAATACGGAAGACCAAAGAAGAATTGACACCTTTGAATTTTGGTGTTGGCGAAGAATATTGAATATACCATGGACTGCCGGAAGGATGAACAAATCTGTCTTAGAAGAAGTACAACCAGAGTGCTCCTTAGAAGCAAGGATGGTGACACTATGTCTCACATACTCTGGACATGTTAGCAGGAAGGATCAGTCCCTGGAGAAGGACATCATGCTTGGTAAAGCAGAGGGTCAGCAAAAAAGAGGAAGACCCTTAATGAGATGGACTGACCAGTGGCTGCAACAATGGGCTCAAGCATGGCAACAATTGTGAGGACGGCGCAGGACCAGACAGTGTTTCCTTCTGTTGTACCCAGGGTCGCAATGAGTCAGAACCGACTCAACGGCACCTAACAACAACAACAGTGGTTTTCTTAAGGAGCTCTAGTGGCTCAGTGGTTAATCACTTGGCTGCTAACCAAAAGGTCGGTGGTTTGAACCCGCCAGCCACTCTGTGAGAGAAAAAACGTGACAATCTGTTCCCGTAAAAACTATAGCCTTGGAAACCTTATGGGGCAGTTCTACTCTGTCCTATAGGGTAGCTATGAGTTGGAATTGACTTGAAAGCAACAGGTTAGTGCATTTCTTGGAATCCTGGGTGGTGTAAATGGTTAACGTGCTCAGCTGCTAACCTAAAGTTTGGAGGTTTGAGTCTACCCAGAGGTGCCTTGGAAGAAAGGCCTGGTAATCTACTTCCAGAAAATCAAGCCTTTGAAAACCCTGTGGAGCACAGTTCTCTGACACACATGGGGTCTGCATGAGTTGGAAATGATTTGACAGCCACTGGGTTGATTTTTTGTTTTGTTTCTATGAACAGTGCTAGAGACACTGGGTGGTGCAAGTGGTGAACACGCTTGGCTGCTAACCGAAAGGGTGGAGGTTCAACTTCACCCAGAGGCAACTTGGAATAAAGGCCTGTGATCTACTTCTGAAAAATCAGCCCCTGAAAACCCTATGGAGCACAGTTCTACTCTGACACACAAGGGTCCCCAGGAGTTGGGACTGACTCAATGGCAACTGGTACTGCATTCTCCCTCCATGTCCTCAGTGTTTAAGAATTAGGTGGTGATGGGTGGATCTGTCCCCATAAATCAGTCCCAGAGCAGCATCTCCTCGAGGCTGTGTGTGAGGGGCCGAGGGACTGAGAGGCCCAGAGGGGCTATGGGTTAGTACCAGGCCTTTCTTTTGCTCTCCTCCTCTGTAACGCGGGGCCCTTTATCATTGGCTCTACCTACCCGCATATGGCTGCTTGGAGACTCCAATAAGACAGGTCATGTGGCCCCTGGAGATAGCAGGGGCCACTCCCCAAGTTAGGCCCGGCGGTCGGAGCCCAGAAGCAAGCTGCGGCCACTCACCTCGGACTCAGACACATCCACAGACTTCTCCTTGAGGTTCACGCTCTCAGTCAGCACAGCCCCGTTGTACTTGCTGCAGATGTCCTCGTCTGAGTAGTGCAGCCCACCCGGGCTGGGCCGAGGAGGGGATCTAGGGAGGGGGCACAGTGCAGCAGTTACCCTGAGTCAGGACAGCTCGAACTCCAGTGGGATTTGGTGGGCAGTGGGTGGGGTGGGGTTATGTCCTCAGCCAGCACCCCAGCCCTGGTGGCTCAGGCCCTCAGGCAGATGCAGTGCACTGGGTGCAGCCACTGCAGCCCTACCTGGTCCCGTTCTTCTTGGAGAAGGTGCTCTTGACATTGAGGTGGCGGCTGTTGAGCTCCAGGGCAGCAAATCCCCCATTGTCCAGGGTCACAGACTCCTCCATATTGGAGATGCTCTTACCTAAGCCCGAGTAAGAATGCAAGCGCAGATGTTTTATTGAAATGCCCACTGACTCCCCCTGCTGGTGCTCACTGCATCCTGCTACACACAAAGCCTTGGGCTGACAGGCCTGGCTCAGCTTGTACTGTAGCGAGAGCTGAGCTGGGAGAAAAGCCACAGGGCGACCGTAATACTGGAACAAAAGACCCGCGTCACCACCGCAGTATTTATCTTGCCTGATACCCAAATGCTGGTGTTCTTGCTGGTACTTTATGAAAAGGGACTTAGAATGCATAACATTCTTAAAAAACAGGGAAATGAAGTATTTAATAAATTACAAAATTAATATATTGATAACCACATAATAAAACATTAAGTACAAAGCAAAGTTATAAAGACAGGCCAAGATACACTCTAAAATATTTTAGCAGTCCAAATGGATAAAAATAAAGTTATGAGCAAACAGACTACATACAAAATTTTCCAACAGCTTTTCTATCTCATTGAGCACAAAAGCCAATGTCCTGTGATTGCCCACATGCTTCTCCTGGTCCGACCTGGCCCCATCCATCTGACATCATCTGATGTGACCTTCTCTCTGATGTCTTCTATCTGATGTCATCTGCTACCTGACATCATCTATCCAGTGCCATCTATCTGACATCATCAGCTATCTGACCTCATCTTTCTGACATAATCTACCTGACTTCGTCTCTCTGACATCGTTTATCTGACATCATCTGCTCTCTGATGCCACCTTCTCTCTGATGTCATTGGCTATCTGACATCATCTATCCAGTGACATATGCTCTCTGAGATCACCTATTCAACAGCATCTATCTGACATCATCTGCTCTCTGATGTCACCTCTCTGACATCATCTATCTGATGTCATCTATCCGATGTGATCTGCTGACATCATCTATTTGACACCATCTATCTGACACTATCCATCTGACACCATCTGCTCTCTGGTGTCACCTTCTGTCTGATGTCACCTTCTCTCAGATGCCATCTTCTCTCTGATGTCATGTATCTGACACTATCTCCCATCACTCACACCAACCCCCCACCCCGGCCCACCAGGAAGCACGGCCTTGCTGTTCCTTTAACATCTGAGCAGGCTCCTCCTTCCTGGCTGCACCTCTGCCTGGAACGTTCTTCCCCAGGGGTCCACAGAGCTTGCTCTCCCCTTTCTCCAGATCATAGCTCCAATGTCACAATGCCAGGGAGAACGTCCTGATCACCCTACAGGGCAACATCCCCCCTCCTAACTCCCTGACCCCCAGCGTCCCACAGTCTCCACCTGCACTGTTCTCCACTTGTCATCACCACCTGATGTGTTTTTATACAAATCTATCTATGTGTGTCTTATTGTCCACTTTCCACCCTCCCCTGCTGGACTCTCAGTTCTGGGAGGCATAGACTTTATCTGTTTTGCTCCCCATTGTACCCTTGCCCTCTATGCTGGGGCCTAAGCACAAACCAAGGGCTTGATAAAAATTTGTTAAATGCATTGACACCTCCAAATTCTGAGGGGTCCTCTCTCCTGGGGTCCTGGTACCCCTCCAACATCCCTTAATGCTCTATTTGTGTGCAAAAGAAAAAGTGAATAGAACACAGATGGCTACAAATGAAAGATGAGTTGCCCATGAGCAGGACATTGGGGAGGAGGCAGGTAAAAACAATCTCAGAGAGGAACCCAGACCAGGGTGGTAGGATGGGAGGACAAGCAGGAAGGGGCTTAGAACAGCACCACGACACCAAAGGCTTCAGTCCTGCCTACCTCCCGGGCAGCAAGGTAGACATTCTGGTGGACAGGTGTTGTTTTTGTTTTTGTCTAGGCTTCAACTATGATGTTAAATGAATACTTCAGGGAGAGGATGAGTAGAGAAGCTGCAGGTCAGATCTGTCTTTCCATGTCTGCTTTCAAGAGGGCGAAGGATAGCGTCCATACACTAGATGTAGTATTCTGTAATAGCATTAACTCAGCCAGATGCTGTGCCAGTCATACATTTAAATCCCACAGGAATAAAATCTGATTTACAGACACTTGTTAAAAGTTATTTTATATGGAAAAAATAAATGCTTTCTTGGAGGGGTGAATTGCTTCATGTTACACAAGCAAATGTGCCTGTTTGGTTAACCTGTTCTGCACAGTGACAAATGACTCCCAATGGCTGAGTTGGCCGATCCGCTTGGGCCAGCTCCTGGCCCAGGGGCTAACGTGGCTGTGGTCTCTTTCTGTAAGAGCCCTTCATCAGGGATCTATCTCTCTAAGAAGGAAAGACAAGCAGATGGAAAGCTCCAGTGATGGAGCTGGGCTCAGAGAGGTCCTCTTTACCTGGCGTGGTGATCCCCAGGGCCCACCACATTCTTGGGCTCAGCTATAGCTTGGGTAAAAGCTGCGTATTTTGGATACGCAAAGAAGTGGTCTAACTGGTAATTATGAGTTGTTGTTGTTGTTTTAATTGAGGTTAATACAATGTATGAAGTGCACTAATCCGAAGTGGAGAACTTAATTTCTTTTTGGTATGTATATACCTGTGTAGCTACATATGGGACATTTCCGGCATCCTATAGATTCCTCACGTACCTTCTCAGTTTATACCTCTCCACCAAGAGGCAGGAGCCCTGGTGGTGCAGTGGTTAAGTGTTAGGCTGCTAACCAAAAGGTTGGCAGTTCGAATCTACCAGCTGCTTCTTAGAAATCCTATGGGGCAGTTATACTCTGTCCTGTAGGGTCGCTATGAGTCAGAATCAAGTTGACAACAACGGGTTTGGTTTTCTGGTTTGACACCAAGAGGTAACACCTATTCTGTCTTCTGTAAACATCCATTAGCTTCAGTTGTTTAGACTTTCATACAAATGCAATCGTATTGGCTATGCCTTTCTGTGGCTGGCTTTACCCCCTGTTCATGTAATGACGATGATTCATTCAGTGGCAAGTATTTATTGAGTACCTACTAAATACCCCCACCCTTCATTTGTCAGTTTGTTGTACTGTGGCAGCTTGTGTGTTACTGTGATACTAGAAGCTATGGCACCAGTATTTGAAATACAAGCATGGTCACCCATGGTGGACAGGTTTCAGCAGAGCTTCCAGACTAAGACAGACTAGAAAGAAGGACCTGGTGGTCTACTTCTGAAAAATTGGCCATTGAAAACCTTGTGAATAGCAGCAGAACATTGATTGATAGAGTGCTGGAAGACAAGTCCCTCATGATGAGCAAGTCCATGAGAGCCAAAATATGACCTTGAGTATATCCCACCTATATTTAGAGACCATCTCAAGAATAGATTTGACACACTGAACACTAATGACCTATGACCAGATGAGTTGTGGGAGGACATCATACATGAAGAAAATAAGAGGTAATTGAAAAGACAGAAAAGAAAGAAAAAACCAAAATGGATTCAGAAGAGACTCTGAAACTTGCTCTTGAGTGTAGAGTAGCTAAAGAAAACAGAAGAAATGATCACGTGAAAGAGCTGAACAGAAGATTTCAAAGGGCAGCTTGAGAAGACAAAGTAAATATTATCATGAAGTGTGCAAAGAATTGGAGTTAGAAAACCAAAAGAGAAGAACACGCTTGGCATTTCTCAAGCTGAAAGAACTGAAGAAAAAATTTAAGCCTCGAGTTTCAATATTGAGGGATTCTATGGGGAAAATACTAAACGATGCAGGAAGCATCAAAAGAAGATGGAAGGAATACACAGAGTCACTGTACCAAAAAGAATTGGTCAATGTTCTACCATTTCAGAAGGTAACATATGATCAAGAACTGATGATACTGAAGAAGGAAGTCCAAGCTGCACTGAAGGTATTGGCAAAAAAACAAAGCTGCAGGAATTGATGGAATACCAACTGAGATGTTTCAACAAATGGATGTAGCGCTGGAGGTGCTCACTCATTTATACCAAGAAATATGGAAGACAGCTACCTGATCAACTGACTGGAAGAGATCCATATTTGTGCACATTTCAAAGAAAGGTGATTCAACAGAATGCAGAAATTATCGAACAATATCATTAATATCACATACAAGTAAAATTTTGCTGAAGATCATTCAAAAGTGGTTGCAGTAGTACATTGACAGGGAACTGCCAGAAATTCAAGCTGGATTCAGAAGAGGATTTGGAATGAGGGATATCATTGCTGATGTCAGATGGATCTTGGCTGAAAGCAGAGAATACCACAAAAACGTTTACCCGTGTTTTACTGACTACGCAAAGGCATTCAACTGTGTGGATCATACTAAATTATGGATAACATTGTGAAGAACAGGAATTCCAGAACACTTAATTATGCTCATGAGGAACCTATATATAGACCAACAGAACAAGGGGTACTGTGTGGTTTAAAGTCAGGAAAGGCGTGCGTCAGGGTTGTATCCTTTCACCATATCTATTCAATCTGTGTGCTGAGCAAATAATCCGAGAAACTATACTATATGAAGAAGAACAGGGCATCAGGATTAGAGGAAGACTAATTAACATCCTGTGATATGCAGATGACACAACCTTGCTTGTTGAAGGTGAAGAGGACTTGAAGCACTTAATGATGAAGATCAAAGACTACAGCCTTCAGTACGGATTACACCTCAACATAAAGAAAACAAAAATCCTCACAGCTGGAACAATAAGCAACATCATGAGAAACAGAGAAAAGACTGAAGTTGTCAAGGATTTCATTTTACTTGGATCCACAATCAATGCCCATGGAAGTATCAGTCAAGAAATCAAATGACATATTTCATTGGGCAAATCTTCTGCAAAAGACTTCTTTAAAGTGTTAAAATGCAAAGATGTCACTTTGAGGACTAGGGTATGCTCCTGACCAAAGCCATGGTATTTTCAATTGCCTCATATACATGCAAAAGCTGGACAATGAATAAGGAAAACTAAAGAAGAATTGATGCTTTTGAATTGAGGTATTGGCAAAGAATATTGAACATACCATGGACTACAAGAAGAACAAACAAATCTGCCTTGGAAGAAGTACAGCCAGAATGCTCCTTAGAAGCAAGGATGCATGTTACTATGAGGGACCAGTTCCTGGAGAAGGACCTCATGCTTGGTAAAGTACAGGGTCAATGAAAAAGAGGAAGACCCTCGATGGGATGGATTGATAGTGGCTGCAACAATGGGCTCAAGGGTGGTACAGGGCTGGGCAGTGTTTCATTCTGTTGCACATTGGGTTGCTACGAGTTGGAACTGACTCGACAGCACCTAACAACAACAACTATATATCCACCACCTGTCTGTCAGTTTGTCGTACTGTGGTAGCTTGTGTGTTGCTGTGATGCTGAAAGCTATGACACCAGTATTTCAAATAACAGTAGAATCACCTGCGTGGACAGGTTTCAGCAGAGCTTCCAGGATAACAGAGATTAAGAAGAAAGGTCTGGTGATCTACTTCTGAAAAGTAGCCAATGAAAACGCTAAGGATCAGAACAGGACATTGTCCAATACGGTGCTGAAATATGAGCCCCCTAGGTTGGAAGGCACTCAAAATACAGAGTGGCCACAACAATGGACTTGAGCATTCCTACAATCATGAAGATGGCCCAGGACAGGGCAACATGTCATTCTGTTGTACATGGGATCGCCATGAGTCAGAGCCAACTTGACTGAAACTAACAACACTATATACCAGGCTGGAGCTTGTGCTGGGAATACAATGCTGAAGTAACCCTCAGAGAGCTCAGAGATGGAATGCTGGGTGTGAGACAAGGTAAAACCTCAAGAACTGAAGAATGGCTGTGCCATGGTAATGTTTCTGGAACACTCCATGAGCCATACCAGAATTTCTGAGAATATGTACCCCAGTTCATTTTCTCAATGATACTAAATAGTGCAGTATTCCATCCGTTTAATGTTTATACTTTTAATCCTATTCAAGAATACTATTGCATTTGATCAGTTGTACAGATGAGGAAACTGAGGCCCAGAGAGACCATAGGACCCACATGACTTATCCAAGACCCATGGCTAATTTGGGGGCAGACCTACAGCTAGAGTCTAGGTCACCCGGTGTCTAGACTTCCTGTTCAACTATAGTAGGCCACCTCCAGAGAGGAATCTGCTGCTTCTATTTTATTACCTACAGGCAAATGGGATGGAAAAGTGGACGTTGGCATGGCAGATGCAGGAGAAAGAAAATGTAAGCATTTTAGCTCAATGTGCCGAGGGTACTTCTGGAAATTGGGAAGTGAAGCCAGAATGCCCACCTGTGCTGCAGTTCTTGTATTTCTTATTCTGTCCGTGCAAGACCAGGGCAAAGACCACCAGCAGGATGATGATCAGGCTGGAGAGCGCCACCACCAGGAGGAACCACCATTCTTCGTAGAACTGGGCTTCTACTTGCGCTAGAGAAAATACAAATACACACGTGACGCTTCACAGAAACTCCAAGTGCTGGGTCCTGACCATGAGCTGGAGTCAGAGTGGTAGGGTGGGCAGGGAGAAAGATATGATAACCCCACTCACAGGTGAAATGGAATCATTGCCCAGTCTGGGCTACTGGTGGGCTCATTAACTAAAGATTAACTAGTTTCCCGAAGTCTCTAGGTGGTGCAAATAGTTAATGTGCAAATGGTTCAGCTGCTAACCAAAAGGTTGGAGGTTAAGTGTACCCAGAGGCACCTTAAAAGAAAGGCCTGGTGACCTACTTCCGAAAAGTCAGCCATTGAAAACCTTATGGAGCACAGTTCTGCTCTGACATACATGGGGCTGCCATGAGTTGGAGTCGACTCCACGGCGACTAACAACAACAACTAGTTTCCTGGAGTCCCTGAGTGGCGCAAACAGTTAACACTTAGCCACTAACCTAAAGGTTAGAGGTTCAAGTCCACCAAAAGGTACCTGGAAGGAAAGCCCTGGCACGCTGCTTCCAATAAGTCAGCCATTGAAAACCCTATGGCGCACAGGTCTGCTCTGACATACACGGGGTCACCATGAGTTGGAGTTGACATGATGGCAACTGGTTTTAACTGTATCCAGGGACAAGGCTCAGGTCAGGGTCAGTGCCTCAGCAGGGCCCGATAAGTAAGCACAGCCAGTATCCACCTTCCGTACAGGAATCAGGCTCTGGGTTCCTCTGGCTCCCACTCCCTCTGCCCGGGAGACTTCCCTACTCCTGACTTTGCTCATCCAAACCACCCTTCATGCTTACTAGCTCCTAACTTCATCTGCTTAGAAGAGTGGTCTGGGGTTAAAGCAAGGAAGGACACAAAGTGTTCCACCTCCCTTCTCCCCAATTGCTGAGACTTCCCTCCCAGAGAGCCTGCAGAGTTAAGGATGCCTAGACCCCACTCGGGCCAGTTCCATCACGACCTCCGCAGGTAGGGCCCTCACTGGTGTTTTAACTTTCCCAGGTGATCCCCAGGTTCACCCAGAGGTGAGAACCACTGCTCACAGACACGTGGGGAGTTAGTAGGATCACACCACCGGCCTTACCTCCCCCCCACCCGAGGCTCTTAGCTACGACCAGGCCTTTGTCTCTGCAACCCCCTCCTTCTCCCGTGGCCACACTCCTGTGCCTCCTTCGAGACCCAGCCCTGATGCCTCCTCTTCTGAGAAGCCTCCCTGGATTTCCCCAGCCTAGGTCAGTTTCTCTCTCACCTGCTCCACCGCTGGCCACACCTCTGGTGACTGCAGACACATCTGTCAGCTCACTAACACCCATCTTCTCCACCTCTGTCCTGCCCAGCGTGGAGTCTAGGAGCCGGCACTACTCCACTAGTGCTTGTTGGAAAAATAGAGCACAAAGACAGGCCCTGCCCAAACAGACAGGGGCCTGTACCTCCTCATCCACTCCTGTCCACAGGAATGGCCACAGGACACAGGCTCACCCTGTCCCCCAGCTGATCATAGCCCTGCACCCATTATCTGCTCTTGAGGAGACCCCAATAAAACACGACCTCCTGTCCAGTGCTAACACCCCACCAGTGGCTTCTGGGTGCAATTTTGAATTTCAAACCTCCCAGAGCTCCCCACTCTAAGGATGTATCTGTCAGGAGGCCTGGTGGGGCAGTGGTTAAGCACTCAGCTGCTAACTGAAAGGTCAGTGGTTCAAACTCACTAGCTGCTCCACAGGAGAAAGATGTGGCAGTCTGCTTCATTAAAGAAACCCCACGGGGCAGTCCCACTCTGTCCTATAGGGTTGCTGTGAGTCGGAATCGACTCATCTGCAACAGGTTTGGTTTGGTTAGGGTTTAGGGACGCATCCACTAACAACAACATCCCTGGCTCTGCTTTGCCTAGAACACCTGCACCCAGAGGGAGGGCTTATCCCAAGACAATGCTCTGACTGGCTCTCGCATGGATCTCTGACTAGCAGGAGAGGAGAGACATTAAGACTTGCTGAAGTACCACTTGGCAGGGACATGGAGTCTGCAAGCGTCCCTGCCAGAAGAGCTGTTGGCAATCGCGGCTTGGCAGGGCTGTCTGGTAGGGAGCACGCTGCATGGAGGATGGTAGCTCTGGATGCCCTGAGATCCACACGGTTCTCCTATCACCACTTTCTCCAGGTGGCACTCAGCTATGCTGGAGAGCCCGCTGGAAGCTGAATCCCCAATATTTAAAACAAAAATATTGAAGTGGAGCTGTGCTAGTTATGTGTATGTTGTGGGGGGGGGGGCGGCGGATGGTCCTCTTAGCCTCTCATTCCTGCACCTCTTACTTACCCCCTACCCCATGTAGCCCACCAGGAGGGTGCAAAGGGAAGTGGTTTCTAAACCACTGGGGTAGCAGAAAGCGCCCTGGCTTTGAAATGGGACGGATATGGGTTTAAATTCTTGCATCATCACTTGACGTTTGGAACCTCTTCCTTTCAGAATGGTTCCATGGCACCCACGCCCCTCCTATGAGACAGGAGAGACCTTTGCCCTGAGGGTCACTGCAAGGGCTTCCTACCTGATACAGCTGTGGAGGGGCTGCTGGGCTCCCCATAGCCCACCTCGTTTACAGCCACCACGCGGAACTCGTAGGACACGCCAAGCCTCAGCGTGTCCAGGCGGACGGTGTAGGATGTGGCACTCCGTGGAATGTCCTTCACAAACATGTCCCACAAGCCTTCATCTGCAAGAGAAACCAGGACATGAGAGTCTCCATCAGAGGAGCTACCGAGTGTGGCCCTCACACCTTGGACACTGCACCCACTGCCCTGCTGGCCGCTCAGGCTGTCAGGGAGGAGGGCATCAGATCGGAGGACCAGAGGCTGGGAGGGGTCACACGGGAGATGAGGCTTTCCCCTGGGGGGTCCACTTCAGAGGAAAGGCCTGGAGATCTGCTTCTGAAAGGTCACAGCCCTGTAAACACTATGGAGCCGTTCTACCCTGCACACGTGGGGCTACCATGAGTAGGAATCAACTTGGCTGCAACTAACAACAAACAAGCTCTGATGATGCAAGCTGGGGGCAGCATTTTCTGGAATATTCCCTTGCCCCTATCCTACTCCCGTCCATTCCAGGCCTCCTGTCTGGTTTCCAGTGGATCATCTTTGGCCTTATGATGTCTCTCCCCCTTTGCTCCGTGCTGTCCCTGCCCTGTGTGTGCACCTTGTCACTCACCCTATGACCCGCCTCCTGGACCTTGGCAACAACAACCTGGAGCCTGACCTTACCAACAACTCTGGCCCTTCTGCCCCTTGGTTACCAGCTGGTTCCCCACACACCCCACACCTGTGTGAACCCTTTGGAGCACCTGGTATGTCGACCTCCCTCCTAACTGGAAATGACAGTTCAGCCGACAGGTCAGAATGACAACTTGAAACAACCCTGTCTTTTACAAACCGACTGCCAGCTCGGAGGGACGATGAAATACTCGCAACCCAGCTTGAGGCAGGAGTGGCTTGTCCGGACTTAACGTGGAATACTTTACGTCACGCTGAGCTTTCACTTATAGGTGAAAGTGCTCCAACGGCAGCTGGCCTGGAGGTGCTGGGAGTCAGGTAACCTGCACACCTTCCAGAACACCCTGCCTTGGCCCCTTTAGTCTCCCTGAGGGCAGTGCCATGGTTTCCACCTGAACAGCCACTTCCCACATCAAACTAGCAAAACCCAGCTCAGCTTCCAGCACTGCTGAGAGTGGCTTCAAAATCAACCTGCCTGGGGACCAGCTGGGTGTTTAAGCCTGGGGGCTGCCAAACAAAAGTGCAAGTTTAAAAATATGTTGCATTTATTTCAACCCTGGCATATATGAAAAATTAACAGAATTGAAATTAAAGCCAGGCAATTGCAATGAAGAGAAGGAAGAAGTATCGGGGTTGGTTCTGAGTTGTTTACCCACAGGACACAGGCAAATGTGATCAACAGGTCTGTCATCAAACAGGAGGTGGGGCAAACCAGTGCTTACGGTAACAGTGTTCACAGTCACCAGAAGGTGGACACAGCCTACGTGTCCATCAACAGACAAATGGATAAGCAAAATGTGGTCCATCTATACAATGGGATATTACTCAGCCATAAAGAGAAACCAAGTCCCGAGACCTGCTACGACATGGACGAACCTTGAAAACATGATGCTGAGTGAAAGAATCCAGACACGAAAGGACAAATATAATATCATTCCACTTACATGAGACACCTAGAAGAGGCAAGTGCATAGAGACCAAAATTTATTCGTGGTTACCCGGGGCGGGTGGGAGGGAGAAGGGAAACTACTGATTAAGGGGCACTGAGTTTCTGTTAAGGGTGTTGGAAAAATTTAGAAATGGATAGTGGTGATGGCTGCACAACATAATAAATGTAATGAATGCCACTGAATTGTACATTTAGCAATGATTAAAATGGCAAATTTTGTTATATATACTTTATCACAATAAAATTTAAAGTAATAATGTTTTGAGAAAGGAAGTAGGATATGGCCCCTTAGACAAGTGATTTCTCATGGTTCTTCCCTGGGTCAGGCTTCCTTGGGCTGACCTGAGACTGCAATCTGAGGATGAGTTTGCATTTGGGGGTGACCCAGGAACACCAGCTGGAGGAAGGAGGAGAGGAGGCAGCAGTAAGGGCACATCCTCAGGCAGAACGCCACTATGGGCACAGAGCTCTGTCCTGGGGAACCCAAGGAGAACAGGCATCTGAGACCTACCTGCCCTGCGCGAAGGGGCACAAGCACGTGTCCACCCACCCCGTGTGCAGTGGTTAAAGGCACCCCTTGGTGCTGGAATTTTCAGGACTTTGGGCCAGGAAGGAACAAGGAAGGTATTCCGATCCTGGTAGGGGGCAGGCAGGCAGCAAGTGACTTGTGGAAAGTCCTGGGGATACAAGTGGTACATAAACTGTATCTGCTACATACTCCTCCCACAAGACTTTTCTCAGGGGAAAGCAGAAACAAAGGCATTGAGTCATTTAATGGATGGTGTATGTCTTAGTTATCTAGTGCTGCTATAACAGAAATACCACAAGTAGATGCCTTTAACAAGGAGAAATTTATTCTCTCACAGTCTAGAAGGCTAGAAGTCCGAATTCAGGGTACCAGTTCTGGGGAAAGGCTTTAACTCTGTCGGTTCTGGGGGGAAGGTCTTTGTCATCAATCTTCCCCTGGTCTAGGAGTTTCTCAGTGCAGGGACCCTGGGTCCAAAGGATGCACTCCACTCCCGGTGCTTCTTTCTTGGTGGCATGAGGTCCCTTTCCTCTCTGCTTGCTTCTCTCTTTTATATCTCAAAAGAGATGGACTTAAGATACAACCTAATCCTGTAGATTGAGTCCTGCCTCATTAACATAAATGCATCTAATCCTGCCTTATTAACATCATAGAGGATTGACAACACATAGGATAAATACATCAGATCACAAAATGGAGGACAACCACACAATACTGGGAATCATGGCCTAGCCAAGAAGACACACATGTTTGAAGAACACAATTTAATCCATAACAGTGTCCTTCACCTACAGAACCCTTGGGTGGTGCAAATGGTTAACACACTTGGCTGCTAACCTAAAAGTTGGAAGTTCAAGTCTACCCAGAAGTGCCTTGGAAGAAAGGCCTGGAAATCTACTTCCAAAAAATCAGCCAATGAAAACCCTATGGATCAAAACTACTGCTCTGAAATAAATTTTTAAATCTTAAACCAAAAATATCCCCTGAAGTCTTTTTAAAACCAAACAGTAGTTTAGCTTAACTAGTAAAGAATGTCTGCCTAGAGCATTGTGCTCTTTTAAATAACTTCCTATATGGGATCATATTAACAACAGCAACCCGAAAGGTCAGATTGGAAGCTTCGGGGGCAGTGAGTTTATGTTAACGTGGGAGGAACAATTTGGAAAAGGAGAGTGAGAATAGTTGCACAACTTGAAGAATGTAATCAGTGTCACTGAATTGCACATGTAGAAATGGTTGAACTGGTGTATATTCTACCATATATATTCTCAGCAACAACAACAAAAATAAATTATAAAAAGAGAACCCTATGGAGCACAGCTTCAGTTTTGCACAGAGGTGGGCTATTACTAAGCAAATGACAACTCAAAGGCAGCAATAGCATCACAGTTAAAAGGACAGACTCAGGAGCTAGATCCCCTGGGTGCAAATTCTGGCTCCCCTGAATTAGCTGTGTGACTTTGGGCAAATGCCTTCACCTCTCTGTGCCTTCTCTGTAGTATGGTGGTAGCAAAGTTATCTGCATCATCGGTTTGTTGCAAGGATTAATTACATTACTATTTATAAAGTGCTCGGGACAGGGCCTCATGCACAGTAAACACCAGACAAATGTTTGTAAAACAAAATATAAATCTGCATCTCTAAGGAGGTGGTTTGGTGGGAAAGTGGTCTCAGAGTTCAACACATTTGCTTGAAATCATGACGCTTCGTGAATTATATTTTCTTTTATCAGCACAGGTCTGTGATCTTCTAAAAAGAACATCCATGTGGGAGGAAACGCAAATATGCAAACACACATCCCGACAGTGTTATGGAATGCTGAGGGTGATCCCTAAGCCAACCTTATCATGCACCTCAGAACACCAAATATGCTCCCATGGATTAGCCCTACAGTAAACAGTAAGAAAATTGCTACTGTATAAGTCCATATTTGTATAGGATTTATAGTTTGTACTAATTGAGTCCTTATAGTCACAGGTTAATGAAGGATAGATGTGAATGAGATTTCAAAGGTGCAAATCTCTGCACAGGGTGAAATGTAGCCCAATGATTATTTATTTCTAAATATTTACATTTAATTTCTCACCAAGAAACTCATTACTGCTAATAGCGTAAAAATGGCAAGCCACAGCATAAACCTTCTTTTCTAAGAACATACTGACGCTTGGGCATGGAATGATGGTTGCGATTTATACCTGAATGATCAGGGAATAAAACACAAAGTGGGGTGAAGGGTGTGTGTGTTTATTCTGCATGACCACCCCTCTGCCTGGAGAGACCAGGTGCCCCCAACCTCTCCCCACCCCATTCATTCACACATTCATTATATCCACACATATTTAAGTGCCCACTCTCTGGCCATGTTCTATGCATCAGGGAATCAGATGAGACAGCTGCTCTCAATGAGCTTATAGGCTATGGACAGGGGGTGAAGGAAAATCAGCAAGGTCACTCCATCCTTTCAGGCTCATCTGTTTGAAGCCAACCTTGACTCCAGGCCTATACCCTAGGAGGAGATGGCTGCCCCCTCCTATGGGCTTCCATTGCACTCATGACATCACACTTTACCTGCTGACCTGTCTGTTTGCACCACTAGGCTCTCAGGTTTTTATGTGTTGACATCATCCATCTATCCATCCATCCTTCCTTACATCTTTCCATCCATCCCTCCATCTCCCATCCATCCACCCATCCATCCATCCATCCATCCACCATCCATCTCTCCATCCATCCATCCTTCCACCCATCATCTCTCTATCCATCCACCATCCATCCATCTCTCCCTCCACCCACCCATCCATCACCCATCTATTTCTCCATCCATCCATCCTTCCATCACCCATCCATTCATCTTCTATCCACCCATTCATTCATCCATCATCCACTCACCCCTTCATCCATCCATCATCCATCCATCCCTTCATCCATCTCCCATCCAACCAACCATCCATCCCCATCATCTATCCATCCTTCCATCTCTCAGTCCATCTGTTCATCTCTCCAGCCCTCCATCCCTGCATCCCTATGGCCTCTCACAGGGCCTAGTACTACCACAGTTTATTTAGTGCTATGAGCAAGTCAGAGTCCCTGAGTGGTGCAAATGTTTAATGTGCTCAGCTGCTAACAAAAAGGTTACAGGTTTGAGTCCACCCAGAGGTGCCTCAGAAGAAAGGCCTGAAAAATCAGCCGTTGAAAATACTGTGGAGCACGGTTCTAACCTGATTCACACGGAGTCGCCATGAGTTGAAGTCGACTCCACGGCAACTGGTTCCGGTTAATGAGCAGTCACTGTTCTAAGGGCTTTAAATGTTGAATGAATTGTGGGGTGTTTTTTTCCCCAAAAAAGATAGGCAATTTTATGCTGTAAAAGAGGCGAAAGACAAAAAGATAGACTCTCAAAAACTGGATGCTGCTTAAAACCATTGCAATTAAGGGACTAAGAGCGTGAAAGTCGTTCTCAGACAGTTCTGAGTGGAAGGTCTACTCTCTTTCCAGAGCAGGATCTTTGAATGTCCTTTGCATTAATGTTTCTATAATGCTCTCCTGCTACAGAGGGGGGAAAAAAGTGATATTCTCCTTCCTCTGCCATCACCTAAAGGCCACATTTTATTTTAAGCACTCTGCCATAGCTCCAGGAATTGTGTGCATTTTTCATAAAAACATTTTAAAATATTGATACAGAATCTCCACACAGAGCGATTTTGCAAACCATTTACACTGAAAAATGTGGTGAGGGGGGAAGAAAGTCATACCAAGAGAACTTCCATCTGAATTAACTGAAGAAAATGTTCGCATTTTTATTCCACTTAATTCCGTCTCTCCAAAATTAGCACATTCAGCATCTTAAAGCCAAGTTGTAACTCCGTGGGCTATTTATCCATACTAATATTTACACTAAAATTCTCACTGGGTGAGAAGAAAACCTTGGCAGCTGCTAAAGCATCCACTTTATTTCCCAACTATGGATTGTTTTGCTCATTTGTATGATTTGGTTAAATATCTCAACAAATCAGCGATATAGAAAAGTATCTCTAAAATTAGGGGGGAAAATAACATTACAGAACTATTAGCAATAATGAGATTTGTGCAGCTGATTTTCCATGCACCAGGATAATCCCCAGTGCCTTGGTTTCCATCTCAGTCAACACTCATGGTTTGTAAAAAGCAATTCTGGTGTATAATTCAGCTGGCTCTCAATGATCCAGGCCAGACTCCCCCCGGAACCTTCAGGAGACTCCAACCTAGCTCTCCTTCCCCACTTTGGAGCCTACTGAGTCACCGCCATGGTGAAACTGGCCCGAGAACAGTCATGATGCCCTCTGATGCCACATCCAAGTGGCCTCTGAGGATCCCAGTGCCGCACCCCCTGCTGGGGCTAGGGCTTTGCCCTTTCTGGGGGTCATGTCTACCTTCAGGAGGGAGCCCCCTACCCTATGTCTGTGGTAAGGGGGCTCCTGGCAGTAGAATGAGTCCAAACCAAACCTGCCTGCTGGGTCTCCCCTTCCTTCTTGGACACTTAAAGCGACACCTTTATGGATTCTTGTTACTGAAATACAGTTGGAAAAATGCCACCACAAGCTAAGAATGAAGGGAAGTCACTGAGAAATCTTGCTGTTGTTCACTGCTGTCAAGTCGGCCCCCAACTCATGGTGACCCCATGCACTATAGAACAAAACGCCACCCAGTCCTGCACCATCTTTATGATCAGTTGTGGATCAGACCTTTGTGATCATAGGGTTTTTATTGGCTGGTTTTCAGAGGTAGATTACCAGGCCCTTCTTCCTACTCCATCTTAGTTTGGAAGCTCCACTGAAACCTGTTCAGCATCACAGCAACATGCAAGCCTCCACTGACAGGTGGTGACTGCGCATGAGGTGTGCTGGCTGTGAATCAAACCTAGGTCTCCCACATGGAAGACGGGAATTCTACCACTGAACCATAAATGCTTCACTCACTGAGAAATAAACCTTGCAAAATATTCCTAAATAAACCACACTCTGTCGTCTCAAACCTAAAACCCTGTCAGCCTTAGAAGGAAAGAGCAGTGGGAATCATAGGCACCAGTTTAGCTCCCAACGGGTTAGTTTTTCTCTAAAAATATAAACGATTTCCTTTCACTTCCTTTACAGCATGCTTTCTAGTAAAAAATGGGAAGTGGCTAATATCAAACACCCCTGGAAAAAGAAATCCTTTTGTCTTAGTTAAGGAGCCCTGGTGGCACAGTTGTTAAGCACTTGGCTGCTACCTGAAAGGTCAGCGGATCAAACCCACCCAGCAGCTCCGTAGGAGAAAAGCCCTGGTGATCTGCTCTCGTAAAGATTACACCCTAGGAAACCCTATGGGGCAGTTCTGCTCTGACACATGGGGTCACCATGAGTTGGAATCGACTCAATGGTAACTTTTTTTTTTTTTTTTAATCCTAGTTATCTAGTGGTACTGTAACAGAAACACCACAAGTGAGTAGCTTTAACAAACAAATTTATTTTCTCACAGAGACAAGATGGTTGCATTCGGAGCACCAGCTCTAGGGGAAGGCTCTATCACTCTGTTGGCTCTGGAGGAAGGTCCTTGTCTCTTTCAGCTCGTACTCCTAGGTTCCTGGGCGAACATGTGGCATGTATCTTCCCCTCACTTTGTGCGTGTTAGCTTGCTTGCTTAATTTGCTTTTTATATCTCAATAGAGACTGACTTAAAATACACCCTACACTAATACTGCCTCATTAACATAACAAAGAAAACCCATTCCAAATGGGATTACATCCACAGGTCTAAAACCCATAGCCATGGAGTGCATTCCAACTCATAGCAATCCTATAGGACAGAGTAGAACTGCCCTATGGGGTTTCCAAGGCTGCACTCTTTACGGAAGCAGACTTCCACATCTTTCTTGCACAGAGCGGCTGGTGGGTTCAAACCAGGGCTTTGAACCCGTTCTTCCTGGTTGAGTCATGGCCAAGGAAGCAAAACCAGAACAGACTCGAATTTTAAAATTTGGGTGATCTGGAATCATAACCAGAATGGGAAAAATCACAGGTTGAAGCCCTGAAATGGAAGACTCGGAAGAGGCGTAGTGACCCCTCTCAGGAGCCTGATGCAGGAGATTGGATTATCGGTACGACTGTGGAGAGCAACACACATTCAAAGCCGTGTAGTTGGCCACCATCTTTGAGTGGGGCACTGCTGTTTCCAACTCCCAGCATAATCCCACAGGGAAAAGACTTGGTTGCTATGTACACTGTGGTTGTTTTCTAAGAGGGAGATTAGGTTTCTAGCAGGGCTTCAACACTAATTTTTCCTGTTCCAGTTACCGTTCTGGTTCACTCAAATTAAAAAAAAATTCAGCTCTGTTCTGCTTTTGCTTCCTCAGCCATGACTGAACTGGGAAGAACCGATTTGAAGCTCTGGTTCAAACTGCTGACCTTTCAGTTAGCAGCCAAGTGGGTTTTTTTTGTTTGTTTCTTCAAATTTCGCTGGGTTTTTTGTTTTGTTGTTTATTGTTGTAGTTTAAATGAAGATTACATTTCAAGTTAGTCTCCCATACAAAAATTTATACATACACTGTTTTGTGACCCTAATTGCTCTCCCCATACTGTGACAACACACTCCTCCTTTTCACCCCTGACTCCCCATGTCCATTCAATCAGATCCTAGTCATCTCTGCCTTCCCATCTCACCTCCGGACAGAAGCTGTCCGTTTAGTCTCTTGTATCCACTTGAGCTAAGAGGCACACTCCTCACGAATAGCACTTTATGTCCCACAGTCCAGTCCAATCCCTGTCGGAAGAGTTGGCCTCAGAAATTGTTTTAGTTCTGGGCTGATAGAGAATCCAGGGGCCATGCTTTCCAGGGACCCCCCAGTCTCAGTCAGACCATTAAGTCTGGTCTTCTTACCAGAATTTGAGTTCTGCACCCCACCCTTCTCCTGATCCATCAGGGACTCTCTGTTGTGTTCCCTGTCAGGACCGTCATTGGTGGTAGCAGGGCACCATCTAGGTCTTCTGGTCTCAGGCTGATGAAGCCTCTGGTTTATGTGGCCCTTTTTGTCTCTTGGCTAATACTTTCCTTGTGTCTTTGGTATTCTTCATTCTCCTTTACTCCAGGTGGCTGGGACCAATTGATGCATCTTAGATGGCCACCTGCAAGTTTTGAAGACTCCAGCCGCCACTCACCAACGTAGGATGCAGAAAACTTTCTTAATAAGCTTTCCTATGCCAATTGACCTAGATGCCCCCTAAAGCATGCTCCCCAGAACCCTAGCCCTGCTACACTGTCCCTCAAACTGTTTGATTGTATTCAGTAAACTTTTTGGCTTTGGTTTAGTCCAGTTGTGCTGACTTCCCCTGTAGTGTGTGCTGTTCTTCTCTTCATCTAAGATAATTCTTTATCTACTATCTAGTTAGCAAATAACCCTCACCCTCCCTCCGCACACTCATAACCATCAAAGAATGTCTTCTTCTGAGTTTAAACCTTTTCTTGAGTTCTTATAATAGTGGTCTTCTATAATATTTGTCCTTCGGTCACTGACTAAATTCACTCAGCCTAATGTCCTCCAGATTCCTCCATGTTATGTTTCACAGCTTCATCGTTGTTCTTTATCGTTGTATAGTGTTGCACTGTGTGGATATACCATAATTTGTTTATCCATTCGTCTGCTGATGAACACCTACGTTGTTTCTATCTTTTTGCTATTGTGAACAGTGCTGCAATGAATATGGGTGTGCATATATCTATTCATGTGATGACTCTTATTTCTCTACGACATATTCCAAGGAGTGGGATCGCTGGATTGTATGGTACTTCAATTTCTAGCTTTTTAAGGAAGCACCAAATCGATTTCCAAAGTGGTTGTACCATTTTACATTCCCACCAACAGCGGATAAGTGTTCCAGTCTCTCCAAAACCTCTCCAGCATTTATTGTTTTGTGGTTTTTGGATTAATGCTAGCCTTACTGGGGTGAGATGATACCTCATTGTAGTTTTCATCTGCATTTCTCTAATGGCTAATGATGGTGAGCATTTCTTCATGTGTCTGTTAGTCGCTGGAATATCTTCTTTGGCGAAGTGCCTGTTCATATCCTTTGCCCACTTTTTAATTGGGTTATTTGTCTTTTCGTTGTTGAGGTTTTTCAGTATCTTGTAGATTTTAGAGATTAGACGCTGACCGGATTTGTCGTAGTCAAAAATTTTTTCCCAGTCTGTAGGTTGTCTTTTGACTCTTTTGGTGAAGTCTTTTGACGACCATAAGTATTTGATTTTTAGGGG